>NC_133328.1:430204713-430504713 GCF_042186555.1 Aquarana catesbeiana
CAAGGCATGGTAAGTCAATTATTGCGTTTTAAAGACTGATGGGCTCTGAAACCAAATTTTCTTAAAGTTCTGTGTTATCATGAGCCTGATTTAGTAACTGAAGTATGAGCCATTCTGCTCTCTGCAGTTGCTGGTTTGATGTGTGTGTTACAAAGAGAGGGGATTTATCTTGGTGGTTGCTTGTGCACGTTCCATTGAAATCTTGGGATTTCCTAAATTGGATAGGAAGTTGATCCACAAATTTATCTGATCGCCAGTATGGGGTCACTGGGGAGAACGAGAGGGTAAAGAGAAAATTGGCCTATGCCTATACGGGTTGTATTTTTAAACACAAAATTAATACATATAGCTTTTACCGTGTATCCACTGCTGAGAAACAATGTTGGGGGTAACATACCCTTTAATATTCTGGCCAATAGAATGCACATGCAAAATGCAGAGAAGAAAAAGGACCAAAGGTGGACACGGACTTTAAATTGGTAAGCACTGGTAGACCCAAAATGATGATAAAGAGCATTCAATAAAGTAAAAATACAAATTTATTTAACATGTACAGCTCATTAAAACCAAATGTAAAATACATAACAAAATGGTACAATATGGTTCCATCAGAGTGAGACCTGTACAGACACTGGGAAAACCCTGTAGGTGTGCCCATGGGCTCAGACTACCTGTCATTATCAGTCTCTATCGGGGCTCCACATGGATAGAGCACCAAGGGATCACTAGGCGTTTCACATATAGCTTCTTCAGGGGATCCTATTGGTACTAGGTTGCAGAAGAAAGAAAAAACAGGAAATGCCCAACCACATCTCACAGGAGGGAACAGAGAAGTAGAGTGCAGATGACTTTGTGGTAGGAGTGCTTCAGATATGTTTCAGCAAAAGAGGAGGGACTCGCCATAAGGTGAGAAACATACCCACCATGTATCCAATATACTCAAGGAGTGTATCCAAGAGAGACAAGACCTGGAGAGATGTTATGGAGTGTATTTATATTTTATATCGCCATCCTGTCTGGGAGCCAAGTCTCCAAGGACTGGTGCGTCCACCAGCTTGTGATGATCACTCCTTGAACATGAGCTGATCCTGGCTGTAAACTGACCTTTTGTGTGGAAAGATAAATGGGACATCCATCAAAATGCAGCTTTACATACCCTTTTTTATTTTTATTTATTTTTTTTTTGTGTGCATGAGGCCAAAAACTGCTGTAGCAAAATGCCACCATTGGCTTTTCCGAGAAACTTATAAGCCACCAAAATTGACTGAACCCCATTCATCCAAAACTGAAATCTGCTTTGTGGGGAGTTGGTGATATTCAAAACACAGCAGTAAAATGTTTAAACTTATAACTGTATTGGCACAGGGTCTCATATTTTTTGTGTTGTCTGATTTGAATTGGGGATTAAAAACATGGCTGAAAATAACCGGTATGGCTACACATTCCTGCATTTCCCTGCAGGCTGCATTCCCATGCTGAACTTGTACAGTATCTCACAAAAGTGAGTAGACCCCTCATATTTTTGTAAATCTTTTATTATATCTTTCATGTGACACAAAACTGAAGAAATGACACTACAATGTAGAGAGTGCACAGCTTGTATAACAGTGTAAATTTGCTGTCCCCTCAAAATAACTCAACACACAGCCATTTAATGTCTAAACTGCTGGCAACAAAAGTGAGTACACCCCTTAGTGAAAATGTCAAAATTGGACCCAAAGTGTCAATATTTAGTGTGGCCACCATTATTTTCCAGCACTGCCTTAACCCTCTTGGGCATGGAGTTCACCAGAGCTTCACAGGTTGCCACTGGAGTCCTCTTCCACTCCTCCATGTCGACATCATGGAGCTGGTGGATGTTGGAGACCTTGCGCTCCTCCACCTTCCATTTGAGGATGCTCAATAGGGTTTAGGTCTGGAGACATGCTTGGCCAGTCCATCACCTTTTACCCTCAGCTTCTTTAGCAAGGCAGTGGTCGTCTTGGAGGTGTGTTTTGGGGTCGTTATCATATTGGAATACTGCCCTGTGGCCCAGTCTCCAAAAGGGAAAGGAACATGCTCTGCTTAAGTATGTCACAGTAAGTGTTGGCATTCATGGTTCCCTCAATGAACTGTAGCACCCCAGTGCCGACAGCACTAATGCAGCCCCAGACCACGACACTCCCACCACCATGCTTGACTGTAGGTAAGACGCACTTGTCTTTGTACTCATCACCTGGTTGTCGCCACACACGCTTGACACCATCTGAACCAAATAAATTTATCTTGGTCTCATCAGACCACAGGACATGGTTCCAGTAATCCATGTCCTTAGTCTGCTTGTCTTCAGCAAACTGTTTGCGTGCTTTTTTGTACATCATCTTTAGAAAATGCTTCTTTCTAGGACGACAGTCATGCAGACGGATTGATGCAGTGTGCGGCGTATGGTCTGAGCACTGACAGGCTGACCCCCCCCACCCCTTCAACCTCTGCAGCAACTCTGGCAGCACTCATACGTCTATTTCCCAAAGACAACCTCTGGATATGACGCTAAGCATTTGCACTCAATTTCTTTGGTCGACCATGGTGAGGCCTGTTCTGACTGGAACCTGTCCTGTTAAACCGCTGAATGGTCTTGGCCACTGTGCTGCAGCTCAGTTTCAGGGTCTTGGCAATATTCTTTATAGCCTAGGCCATCTTTATGTAGAGCGACCTTCTTTTTTTTTTTTTTTTTTTTTTTCAGATCCTCAGAGTTCTGTGCCATGAGGTGCCATGTTGCACTTCCAGTGACCGGTATGAGGACGTGAGAGATGCTCCCTATTCACACCTGAGATCTTGTAACACTGACGAGTGACCTGACACAAGGGAGGAAAAATGGCTAATTGGGCACAATTTGGACATTTTCACTTAAGGGTGTGCTCACTTTTGTTGCCAGCAGTTTAGACATTAATGGCTGTGTGTTGGGTTATTTTGAGGGGATAGCAAATTTACACTGTTATACAAGCTGTACACTCACTACTTTACATTGTAGCAAAGTGTAATTTTTTTTCAGTGTTGTCACATGAAAAGGTAGAATAAAATATTTACAAAAATGTGAGAAAATGTACTCACTTTTGTGAGATGCTGTATGTAATAAGGGGTGTTTTTTTTTTTTTTTTTTTTTTTTTTTTTTTTTTTTTCTTCTTCTAAATGATGGGACTGTTCAGTGGCCTGTGGGAGTGTTTTAAACTAGTCTGTGTATATGACATATATACACCATAGATTTTATTACAGGACTATATTGTCCTTTGTTTCCCTTAACACTTGACACAGACTATTTTATTTCTGCGTACGTGTCCTTTAGAGTACAATGTGCGGATTTACAAAGTGGAGTTCTAGATTTCACATTTACTTCAAGTATGTACGGTTGAAGTATTTGGTTTGCGCTGCATGTAATGTGTAATAGTCACAGGCAGGACTGTACCTTTCATGGGCAGGTCAACTAAGTTTACGAGTTGTGCCAAAGACCAATGTGCAAAGAGCAGCAACCGGTCCTTTATTGTTTTGCTGCCCTTGCGAGTGGATGCCTAGTTTGAGTGTTTGTTTCTCTAACCTGTTTTAAAAAAAAAAAGAGGTTGTCTATTAGCCAATGCCTGATATACAAGAGCAAAGATCATGGCTATAGCAGTAGTTCTTAGCAAAACATATTTCCTTATTTATGAAGATATATATAGAACTTTTTTTTTTGTCTACTAGTTTGCTCTCAATTGTAACCAGTGATTGACTGCTTTCTTTTACTTGACTTTAGCATCCAGGTGGAGAGGAGGTGCTACGAGAACAAGCTGGAGGGGATGCAACAGAGACCTTTGAAGACATTGGTCATTCCACAGATGCCAGGAATATGTCAAAAGACTTTGTTATAGGAGAACTTCATCCAGTGAGTTATTATTAATTGCAGCACTTTTAAAAATGTTTAGATTTCATATTCAAGTGTATTAATTCAAAGACTAGAGTACAAAATATAATCTATACCAGTCAATGGTCCCATTGTTCTAACTGTTGGTTGAGTAGAACCTCCTTTTAGGTGTGTGTGTGTGTGTATATATAATTATATAATATATTATTATATTCTTACTTTTATTTAATTAAAAAAATAATTTTCTTACCTGAAGAAAGTGGTCTCTGGGTCACAAGTGAGATGTGTTAGCCTCTGTCTATGCACACATAGGTGTTTACAGGCATATTAGAGGAACATTTTTACTGGCAGAAAAAAAAAAACTCATCAGCATATTCAGGAGAGGAGCTTTTGGGCCAAAAAATAATGCTTGATGCGCATCTAAATGCACCCAGATGCGATTAACATTTGAGTGTTCATTTATTTCAGTGGCCAGAAGAAATTTATAGTCTAACCAATGGAATCCATTAACGCTTGATGCGCCTAAACACATCTAATTACGTGGCTTTAGGTGTGTTTTTTACCAGTTCAGGTCAGCCCTATAGCATTCACACACAGCCAGGAGCCCAGCGGCTGGGATCCACGGACTCTATGTCCGGCGACACCCGATGATCGTCCAGCAGAGAGGCAGAACGGCGGTAAACAAGGCAGATCGCTGTTCTGACAGGAGGGGAAGGGCATGGATCCTGTGTCTCTGCAAAGCAGGGGCTAGGATCCATGTCTTCCCCTAGTAAAAGCCCCCCCACAGTTTAGTAAAACACATGTTAGGTACACAATAATAAATTCAAGATTAATCACTGCGCTAGTAATGGTAATGAAGCAGCTGACATAAATTGTATGGTGACAATAAACCATAATTGTGTGCAGAGCTACGAACATAGCTTTAAAATCCTTATTCAGGGAAAGAAAAGTTGAGTCGCCTACAGTGTAGACAGAGACACAAATTAGGTAAGCACGGACATATGCTCCACCGAACATCAACACACCAGGACTCTTACCCCAAAAAAGAGACCACTTAATTACAGGTGATCAGACAAGCATGATAAATCCACAGAGCCAAGAAATCATATCATAAGGATCATAGATGGCTGGGTCTTGTAGTCTCACCAGATAAATATTCAGAGGTGCATGCATAAAATACAAAAGTAACTCCTCATGGTGTAGCATTATAAAACCAGGGTCATATTTATTTAAAGAAATATTCAGGGTACTCACATTTCAGCGAATAAAAACGGGCATGTTCACAAGCAACAGTCTGTAAAAGCAGCATTTGTTTCCAACCACAAAGATGGCTGCGGTCGACACGTTGCAGCGTCGTGATGTCAGAGCTCCACCCTACGCGGCATTTTGTCCAATTGAATGTCATCAGGGGCGTGGTTGGAGCTCATCATTACTACTTTATATATAGGAGGAAGGGTGGAAATAGAAACGACCATTTCCCCCTGTGTTCAAAGCCTCTCTCCCATCCGCTGGAACCAGAACCACAGACAAACCGGATGTTTACATCCAGGTCTCAGTATTCATGGCTAAAATCACTCACGGTGGCCTTATTTAGGGAGACTGATTGGAAAAACACTATGCAGTGTATCCATCTAATCTCTGAGAGAGGGAAGGGAAGAAACTGGGCCAGATCGGAAACAAAGATAATAAATAAATAAAAATGGGTATACTTAAAAAGTCCAAAAGTCAGAACAAAAGTAACATAAAGATATTGACAGAATTACAGCTTAATCAAAAACTGCCTATATTGTGGACATAATGCCGCCATCTTGTGGTTGAAAACGGGTAATGCAAATATTTAAGAACATACAGAAAATGCAATTTAAAAAATATTTATTTAAAAAATGGACAATCTGGGGATTCAACTGTTGTTGTTTATAAAGGCATTCACATCCCATTCTATGTTCAAACCAAATTGTCTATAAGATTTTTAACAGAAAATCCACTAGGTCGAGGGTTGAGATTTATTTCGTAATATGGCTGCCTCTCCAATGAGGATCAAACTTGTCTATGGCCATAAAAGATGTACAGTTAACCATTTGATCGCCCCTGATGTTAACCCCCTTCTCAGCCAGTGTCATTAGTACGGTGACAGTGCATATTTTTTTAGCACTGATCACTATATTGGTGTCTCTGTTCCACAAAAAGTATCAGAATGTCCGCCGCAATATCGCAGTCCCGCTTTAAGTCACTGATCACCGCCATTACTAGTTGAAAAAAAAAAAAAAAAAAAATATCCCATGGGTTGTAGACGTTATAACTTTTGTGCAAATCAATATACTCTTATTGGGAGTTTGTTTTTGTTTTTTTTTTTTTTTTGTTTTTTTATATAAACAAGAAAAAAAAACTGCAGAGGTGATCAAATGCCACCAAAAGAAAGCTCTATTTGTGAGGGGAGTAAAGAACCTAAAATGTGGATACAGCATCGCATGACTGTGCAATGGTCAGTTAAAGAACAGTGTTGTATCTCAAAAAATGGCCTGGTCATGAAAGGGGTTAAATCTTCTGAAGGTCAAGTAAAGCTGCCTTTTCCTGCTAGTAGTAAAAGACGCTCAGAAGAAAAATTCAAATGCCCATTGTACATGAGCTCTTGGGGACCCAACAGTGGTTCCAACACTTCTATACTTTGTCCAAACAGTAATTCAAATTCACTGGATTTTCACTAAAGGTTTTTCCTTATGGAAATGTCCAAATTGTTAACCCCTTCCCACCGATGGTACGCATATAACCCCTGAGCTTTTTTCCTGTTGGGCTGCATATCCGTACCTCTCATTGTGCTGGGAGCACGCCACAAAACACGCTCCCAGAACAGAGACTTGCTGTCTTACTGAGAGCCCCGAGACTCCCAGTTGCAGGTCACCTGTGTTAGCCTCTGATTGGGCCTCAGAGTCCATCCCTGTGTTTACTTCCTTCTCTGTATTGAGATGAGGCTGTAAATTTAAAAGTGTTAAAGAGTAAACTAGATCAAGGTTAGATCTAGGTTAGGGTCAGGGTCAGTATATTTTTGATTAGGATTTATTTTATTTATTTTTTTTTTTTTAAGCATTTTTAAAATTCATATCAGTGTCAGTGTGTTTTTAGGTAAAATGAAAAAGGAAAAAAATGTGCACCATTGCTTCTGGGCCCTACTACGGGTACAAACAACAAATAAGATACACATATGTGGTATCGCTGCAATTGTTATGAGCAGGAGAATTTTTGTTTTGTGGCGTTCTTTGGTGGTAAATTATGGTAATAGCAAGAAATATACAGCAAAATGTAACCAGAAGCCCCAGAAGGATTTACCCACTTCCTTACCAGGCCATTTTTTGCGATACGGCACTGTGTTACTATAGCTGACAATTGCGCAGTCGTGCGACGCTGTACCCAAACAAAATTAATGTTGTGGTTTTTTTTGTTTTTGTTTTTTTTCCCCCACAAATAGAGCTTTCTTTTGGTGGTTGATCACCTCCTGCAGTTTTTATTTTTTGCGCTATAAACAAAAAGAGCGACAAATTTGAAAAAAAAACAAAACATTTTTTTGCTTTCTGCTATAATGCATATCCAAAAAAAAAATATTAAAAAAAACAAATTTATTCATCAGTTTAAGTCAATATGTATTCTGCTACATATTTTTGGTAAAAAAAAATCGCAATAAGCGTATATTGATTTGTAGACGATATAACCTTTGTGCAAACCAAATAGAGGAAAGATTTAGGGACTTTTTATTTTATTTATTTATTTAATTTTTTTATTGTTTTTACTAGTAATGGCAGCGATCTGCTTTTTTAGCGGGACTGCTACATAGGGTCAGATTTGTCAGCTGCAAAGTGACCCTTTTTGGTGACCAGTGACACCAATACAGTGATAAGTGCTATAAAAAATGCATTGATCACTGTATAAATGGCACTGGCAGGGAAGGGGTTAACAATAGTGGTGATCAAAGGGTTAGGTGTTCCCTAGGGAGGTGCTTTCTAACTGTCAGGCGGATGGACTAACTGGGAGTAGAGAGAGATCGCTTTTCCTGAGCACTATGATCTCTCTTCTCCCCTGAATGGGGACCCACCTTGTTTACATAGGCAGATCCCTGCCTCGCTTCACAGTGATCGCTCGTGCCTGCCACTACACGCAGCGGGCACGAGCACACGCAAAAGCTAGTGCACGAACCGATGTACCACTCTGGTGATTCGCGCAGCCGAGCCACCTTGCCACAGTAGAACTACAGCGGCTGGTCGGCAACTGGTTAAAAAAAAAAATTTTTTTTTACTTTAGTGGGCAAGTTTTTTTTTTTTTTTTTTTTCCTTTTTGATAAAAATATCAGGAGATATCCGTTCTCATTTACCACCAAAAGAGAGCCCAGTTTGTCCTGTAAAAAGAAAAACAAGGTATGATACACAAAGTAGTTGTGGTGATGTGTACTGATTTACGAACACGTGTCAAAGTTGCAAAATTGTGTTCAGGCATTAACGTTTGTTTTATCCTCAGTCACTAAGGAGTTAATACAATAATAATATCATCCTCCTCCTCCTCATTTCATCTTCATGAGAAGAAAAACTAACCCCTCAAAAGATAGGTGGGACTTTAAAGGCAACGAGGTAGTAAAAAACTATTTTATTCATACAAATATACAAAATTACAAGTAGAAAAAGTCTAATACAGTTCATTCAAAAAGCAATAGAATAATGTAAAAAATGAATATACTGATGTAAAATTCGAATGTATATTCGTGTAGTCTTCCACCTGGGCCTACGCGTTTCGGGACTGCCTATAGAGTCCCTTCATCAGGGGAAACTTGTAGGAGGAATTACACCAGGTATATTCAGTATAGGAAGCTCACTGTCAAGGCCTCGGAGGAGAGTACGGACAGAGCGCCACGAGGGTCCAAAAGGAATCGGGTGTATGTCTGGCCCCGCCTTATCCACACTGGTCCCCCCGTGTGGCCCCAGAGGAACAAACTCAGTCGGGGCAACACTATCCCAGAGGAATCCCACTTGAAAAAGTACCAAAAGGGAGAGTGTCCTAGTACTGGTTCATACGGAAAGCCGTTAGGGAGAGTGGACAGAAAATCCCCAAATTCCCGAGGAGGAGCGGAGACCCCTCAATGCACAAACAGCTCCAAGAGGTCACGGAAAATACCTATTTCCAATGAGGGCAGGATCTTGTTAGTCAATGGGCTGTGTCACAGTGCACCATGGAGTTCCGCTCATCAGATCCGTAGCCGCCGCCGAGCAGGACAGTGTCATTTCATCTTCATCTTCATCCTCATCCATCCATAATCCTCCATCCATCATGATCATCCATCCATCCATCCATCCATCATGTATAGCAGGGATATGCAATTAGCGGACCTCCAGCTGTTGTAGAACTAAAAGTTCCAAGAGACATAGAAAAACTGACAGCCAAAAGCATGACACCCAGAGGCGGAGGCGTGATGGGACTAGTTTTGCAACAGCTGGAGGTCTGCTATTTGCATATTCCTGTTTTATAGCCTTAGGCCTCTTGCACACTGCAGCGTGAAAAAGCTTAGTACAGCCTTTTCCCCCATGCACAAGCGCTGTGCATTCTTTAGTAAAAAAAAAATAGAAAAATCAGCTTTTTTTTTTGGTCAGCAATTTACATCTCGTGTGCAAATGCATTTACATATTGTGCAGAACGAGAACGCGAGAATACGTTTTCGTGCATCTGCGCGTGAAATTGCACGAGTGCCTATATGACAAAATTTGTGTAAATACACGCAAATGCATACAACAAAAAAAAAGCCTGAAAAAAAAGGATGCTCAAACAGAAGTATCATGCGCAAGAGGCCTTTATATAGATGTCTGACCCTCACTCCTCTTCTTGGTTTTAATCCTGAGCATGCGCAGACAAGACAATAAAGACATTAGTCCATTGTGTGTGTGTGTTTGTTTTTATATGTCAATAATAAATTCCATATCCCTCTACGTTGCGATTTGTTAAGATGCCCATCTAATCGACACTCCCTGCTGATACCACTGCTTGTGGAGGGGAGTTCCACATCCTTACCGCTCTGACAGTAAAGAACCCTCTATGCAGTTTAAGGTTAAACCGCTTCTCTTCCAGTTTCATTAAATGGCCGTGTGTCTTCATCTTTTCAAACTCCCTCCCACTGAGATTTGTATATCGCTATCGTAGCTCCTCTAGTAGTCGTTCATCATAACGGAGGTCCTCTAGTCCTCTCTCCAGTTCCAGCACATTCCTCCTGAGGACCAGTGACTAGAACTGGACAGTATACTCAAGATGCGGCTGAACCAGTCTTGTAAAGTGGCAGAATTATCGTTTTATCGCTTGTGTAAATTCTTTTTTATGCAGGCTAATATTCTGATGGCTTTGCTTTCTGCAGCTTGGTATCGCATGCCATTGCTGAGCCTTTTATCTACTAGGACCCCCAGATCTTTTTCCATCCTGGATTTCCCCAATGGTTCTCCCCCTAGTGAGTAACTTGCATTTTGTATTTTTAGCACCCAAATGCATTACTTCAGTGGCGGAACTACCAGGGTCGCAGCAGTCGTGCTTGCTACTGGGCCTTGGAGTTCCACCACTGTGGGGGGGGCCCAAAAGCCAGGGATATGGCTCCACGGTTGCTGGCTGCAGTTGTGAACAGAGATTTGTCTATTTCACTCTGTCACACTGCTCAGACTGCGCACTGACAGGCTCCCCCCCCCCCCCCCCCCCTCCTCACACACAGGAGAGGAAAGGTAGAGAAAGTAGGATCTGCTCCTCTCCCTGTGTGTCCCCACGGCCCTGCCCACATTCCAATCCTCGGCAGCTCTGTGCCTTGCAAAGTCCACCAGCCTGCAGCTAGATAGTGGAGGAAAGGACTGCTGGTAGCATGGATGCTGCAACCCTCCAGAGGGGATCCACAGCTCTCTAGGACTGCCTTCCTTCTCTCAGTGATTGAAAACAAAGGTGGGTCAGTCATTGAGGGGACTGAATAGAGTGTTTTCACCTATAGAGCCCCTCTACCAACGCAGCAGCCCGCTGGAGTTTTCCTGGTGTAGTGCACTACAAGCCTCAGCATGCTCTGCCAGCCTATGTGTATGTATAGCACAGGCTAGTAAGTGGCCACAGTGGTGGAACTCCAGGGCCCAAGCCTCCATCTATGGTGAGTGAAGTGTCCCTCCCTTCCACTTATCTCGCCAGCCTCTGAGCACACTAATGTAAGGGAGAGCTCTGTGGAATGTAATGTTAAGGGGGACTCTGATGTAAGTGGGGGGTAAGTTCCCCATACAGAACAATTGGTGGTCCAATGGGTTCACACGTGTAAAAGGGCCCTTACAGTGCAAGTGGAAATTCTGCAGACTCTGAAGTAACCGGGGCTCTGGGAACCCTACTTAAAGAGGAATGCTGGGAAGGATGATGTAAGTGGGGGCTCCAGTTATTAGGGTCTCCCTTGTATCAGAGTCTGCAGTGTTCCCCCTTACATCAGAGTTCTCACTGTTCTTCCTTTAATCAAAGTCCCCAGACTTCTCCCTTTTATCCGTGTCTGCACAGTTACCCCCACCCCCCTTACAGTGTAAGGGAATATCCTAGTAGTGCTTGGTGTTCTGCACATCTTATTTTCAGAACACCAAGCACTACTAGGATGCAATCACATTGTACGATTCTGTGAAGTCTTTTGATGAAATTGTTACTTATATGGTCACCTGAGAGGGGGAGAAACCAGCACAGTTGGCCTCAATGTCCTTCTCGTTTATATCCAGAGGATGGATCCCTTATGATGTGTGATTCCTATGTCTGACTAGACTCCTATAACGTGGAGTCTAGATATCTGGTAAGAGCACATCCTTTTGAAAAGATGCAAAGTGAAAGGTGCACTTGGGTGTATAGTCGGTTACCATCCATGGGATACAATTGCCAGGATTTCATCACATCATTTGTTTGGTCGCTTTTTCATGGACTGATCACTGATCTTTATATTTCTTTGTATTTCATTTTCATTCACAAAGTGTGGCAATTTCTTTTTTTTTTTTTTATGTAATTGCACAAAGTTTTCTCTTGTAGGATTGCTGCTTTCTTGACCACTTATTATTTCCACCTGCGCAATTACAACAAAAAATTTGCTGTGCACTGCTAAAGTCTTGGGTTTGGCTTGCAGAAAAGGTGGCAACCCTACCCAAGATGTCAGGCAGGGGTCCTGCTGTAGGACCATAATCAAGGGCACTGCAATGGGAGAAAAGGACCCCAGGATCTTTGTAAAGGGCCCCAGGACCAGAGGTCAGGGGGACTATTCATGGTTCCTTGCAACGGAGCCCTGAAGGTTCTAGTTACGCATTACTTTACATTTTTCAACTTTAAACCTCATTTGCCATATAGTTGCCCACACCATTTTTTTTTATTGAGGTCCTCCTGTAAGTTTTCTATATCCTGCTGTGAACTTATTGCCCTGCTTAGCTTTGTATCATCAGCAAACACTGAGATTGAGCTATTTATGCCAAACTATCATTTATGGAAAAAAAAAATTAACCGAATAGGTCCCAAGACAGATTTTGGGGGACCCCACTTACCACACCAGACCATTCTGAGTGCTCACTATTTATTTATCACCACCCTTTGAACTCGCCCCTGTAACCAGTTTTCTATCCAGGTACATACCCTATGTATGTCCATGTCGCCCGACCTCCATTTGTAAAGAATACTTTTACGGGGAACTGTATCAAATTCTGTTGCAAAATACAGATATTCTGTTACAAAAAGTGCATCCCTTTTGCAAATGCACATGCTGTTAATTCTTAATGGCACCCTAACACAGCTACCAAAATGCATGGTGACAAAGTACTATGTGTTTTGGTGTGGCACGATATAAGAAAAAAAAAAGGATCATGCACTTCTTTTGTTTGGTTTATTTTCACCTGGTGATCCTGCCAGTAACACATTTCCTGTCCTAATGTGACAACACTCATTCACTATACTATATCAATGGAGGAGCAGCATTGTAGCCCTAGGCTGCTCTCCTGATTTAGACTACAGAACACGCGCACGCCCTCTCCTATCTCTAACGAAGGATGTGATTTGTAGCCCGGATAGAAGAACTGGGCAGGGTTGACAACACCATTTCAGTTCTATATTTAACAGATCAAAAGCAAATAAACTAAGTTTATTGTTGGAGTTTAACACAAGACAAAGCTGCTAAGATCTACAGAGTTCAAAACCTTTAATTTTTTTTTCTTTTTCTTTTTTTCTCCCTAGGATGACCGATCCAAAATTCAAAAGCCTACAGTAAGTTGCCCACTGTATCTGGAAGCTATGAACAGTAAACAAGGACATAAGATAGCCATACTGGACACTAAGACATTCGTCTCTGTATTTTCTATATAAAACAGTTGGACTTTGAAGAAAAAATTTAGTTGAGCTTTAGAACTATTTGTACTTTATACTTTTTTTTTTTTTCGTTTTAGAAACTTACCCTGAAGCTGATATTATTCTGGAATTTCCAGTTGCCTGACTACCATGCCCTAATTTTGGCTGCAATGTTTTTTTGAGTCATTGACCTGTAACAAGTGTACAAATCAAAAAAATACTGCAACTACCTTCCCCAGGTCAATGACTAACAAAATCCAAAGATCAACATGACAGATCATTAGCATTTCTAGATGAAGGTTGACAGTGGTGAACTGAGCATTTCTTTTAGCACAGGTTTTCTTTAGCACGTGTAGACAAATGTGTATATATTTAACCTATTATATAGTGTAAGTAACTGTGTCATTATTATTATTATTATTATTATTATTATTATTATTTTATTTATTTTTATGAATACTCAGAATTATGGAGAAGCACTGTGCAAGCCAGAAATTTTGTAAAAACAAAAATGGCATTTGTAGTAATAGTATGCATTGATTTTTTTTTTTTCTCCTAGGAAACCTATATTACTACTACTGAATCCGATTCCAGGTATTTATATTGTTTTGCCTTTTACCCCAGATGTCCACAATCTGTAGATTCTCTGGTGCTGTTGGTCTCTGTGCCATGAACACATTACAGTGATCTACATTGCAGCTGGAAATGAGGAGGGCATACATGTGCATGCTCCCCTTAATGATGCCCACTTAAAATGGATATAAACCCTCACATATACCCAGTGAAGTTAGTAGCCTCAGATGATACAGAGATGAAGCAAATCCTCCTACATATGTTTTACTTGTTTATCTGTAGTATTCTCTTCTCTACTCCTGTTCAAAAGTGCAGCGCGTGTTAAAAATCTTTCTTCATCTATCTCGGCACAGAGGAGGTGGCAGAAAGACTGCAGTTACAGTGTGTGAGAGCTGATTGGAGGAAAGGCACACCCCCCTCACACACAGCAGAAGAACCGTTTTGTTAATAGACAAGCTCCGTTCTGAGCTACCCCCCCCCCAACACATATTTATCTCTTGTGTCGGCCAACTTGTCAGAAGTGGTGATAACAGAGGAACAAAGCACCAGAGAGAAACGACACTTTGGAGAGAGATAAGTAAATACTACAGATGTATGTGCCTTGCTCAGATTTTCACGATCAGGCCTTTTTCTGACACTTGTTTTTTACAAGTAAAAATAGTATTTTTTTGCTAGAAGTCTACTTGAAACCCCCAAACATTATATATTAGCAGAAACCCTAGAGAATAAAATGGCGGTCGTTGCAATTATTTTATGTCACACGGTTTTTGCACAGCGGTTTTTCAATTTTTTTTTGTTTTATTTTTTTTTAGGAAAAATAACACTAATGAATTAAAAAAAAAATCAAGAATGAATATATCCCAATTTTTTTTTTTTTTTTTTTTTGTACAACATGACAGGTGATGTTACTCAGAGTAAATAGATACCTACCATGTCATGATTTAAAATTGCTTGCGCTCGTTGAATGGTTCCAAACTACGGTACCTCAAAATCTTTGTAGGCGACACTTTAAAAATGTCTACAGGTTACCGCTTTAGAGTTACAGAGGTCTAGTGCTACAATTCATTCTGTCGCTCAACTGTTTGCGGCGATGCCTCATGTGTGGTGTGAACACAGTTTACATATGTGGGCATGACCTACGTATATGCATTCACTACTGCACATGGGACGGGGGTGTGCTTTTTTTTTTTTTTTTTTTTTTTTGTTTACACCACTTCAGCCCTAAAAGGATTTGCCCCCTTTAATGACCAGGCCGTTTTTTTGCGATGCTGACAATTGCGTGGTCGTGCGACGTTGTACCCAAACAAAATTGACGTCCTTTTTTCCACAAATAAAGCTTTCTTTTGGTGGTATTTGATCACCTCTGCTTTTTGTTTTTTTGTTTTTTTTTTCTTCTATAAACCAGCAGAGTGATGATTTTGAAAGAAACTATTTTTATAACTTTTTGCTATAATACATATCAAATATCTAAAACAAATTTATTTATCAGTTTAGGCTGATATATATTCTTCTACATATTTTTGGTTAAAAATCGCAATAGGCCTATATTGATTGGTTTGCGCAAAAGGTATAGCGTCCACAATATAGGGGATAGATTTATGGCTTTTTATTTTTTTATTTTTTTTTACTAGTAATGGCGATCTGTGATTTTTAGCCGGACTGCGACATTGCGGTGGATGGATCAGCCACTTTTGACACTATCTTGTGACCATTGACGTTTATACAGTGGTCAGTGCTATAAATCAAAGGGGTTACATGTGTTCCCTAGGTGTGTTCTAACTGTAGGGGGGTGGGCTGTCAAAGATGTGACAGATCACTGTTCACTGGGAACAGTAGATCCCTGTCATGTCGCCTGTCAGAACGGGGAATCACCTTGTTTACAAAGGCAGTTCCCCATGCTGCCTCTGTAATGGGCAATCCTCAGCGAGCACGCTCAGCCGTACAGCTATGGTGATTTACACAGGAGAGCTTACCTGCCACTGTATAACGATGACGGCTGGTCGCCAAGCGGTTAATTTTTATTTTTTTATATATTTATTTTTATTTTTTTTACACTGTCCCTTTTAAAAAAAAAAAAAAAAGTTTTGATCACTTTTATTGCTATCGCAAGGAGTGTAAACATCCCTTGCGATAACAATACAGCATGACAGGTCCTCTTTATGAAGAGATCTGGGGTCTAAATTTTCTCCTAACTTTTTTTTTTTTTTTTTGCTGCTTTTAAAAGGATCTTTTGCTTAAAAGGAAAAAAAAAAAAAAAAAAACACGTTTACATGGCCTGAGAACCATGTTGCTTCGATCTTCCAAGAGCATAGAGCTGAGTGGAGGCCATCTTGCCATTGCTTATCTCTGACAAGCCACCGCTGGCATCGGATGTATGGCTGAACTCGCATTGGATTCACACAGAAAATAGTGCTGGGAGTAGTTTTTTTTTTTTTTTTTTTTTTTTTTTTTCCCCGCACTAGAATCGGATCGCATTGGTTTTCTCACCTATGCCATCCAATTCCTGTGTGAGTTCACAGATCTCACTGCGATCTGTGAACTAAACTGGGGGTGTAAGTTAATGACACTCGCACCGGTTCACAGACAGCAGTGTGAACTGCCTATGGGAGAGGAGTGATGCTGGGAACCGGTGCTTGTTCCCGCATCGCACTAGTGTGAACCCAGGGTAAAGGTGGGCTCTGTGGGGAAGATTTACGAAAACTGGAGTGCAAAATCTGGTGCAGCTGTGCACGATGGCCAATTGGCTTCTAATTGATTTGGTTTCCATGCAGAGCTACACAACATTTGGCATTCTCCAGTTTTAGTGAATAACCCCCTTTAAGTCCCAGTATGGTTAGAATTTAGGTCAAGGTGTATTGGGTTTCTTTTCTTTCAATAGTGAAAGGATGGGATAGATAGGCTCAGTGCCTTACTCCATTTTCATCTGTATTAACAGAATTATCCCTGTATGTTCAACTAAAGTCCACAAGTATAATAATGAAGACATTTTGTATTGTACAGTATCCAATGTAGGATGTCTAATAGCAAACATAAAGGCAGTTCTAAAGTTCTGAAGGTCATGAGATCTTGGCTCATTAGAATGAATGAAACATCCTGACTTTCTACTGTATGGTTACAAAACCAGCAGGTTTAGCATGTTTGAGTTTAACAGCTGATAACTTTTTTTTTTTTTTTTCTCCTTTCAGTTGGTGGAGTAACTGGATCATTCCCAGCATATCAGCTGCTATTGTTGCCTTAATGTATCGTTTTTACATGGCAGAAGAATAAGATATTCAACAAGAATTGTGGAAGAAATGCTATTTCCAACCTGAAAAATAAGATCATCATTTTACGATGGCAAAATCCGATGTAGTGTATGAACTGTGCCAACCAAGTCCATCTCCTGCTGTTTCTCATTGAATCCTTTACATTAAAGTTAACCTGCAGCCTATTTTAAACTTGGTAAAAAAAATAGAAAATAGAAAGTCTTTTCTAAAGCAGTCACCACAAGATACGCACTATTTGCTTTATAAGTCAGAAGGGCATTCTCTTTGCCTTCCTCTGATTTTAGCTGTACTTTGTTACTGGGGCCTGGAGTTTCCTGATTTCATGGATAAGCTCCAGCTACTGGCAGTCCCATTGGACAGTGAAATTGTAGTACAGATTGTCAAAGTCATGGATAGTCAGGCCCCAGTAACAAAGCAAAACTACATCAGAGTGGTATAGAAGAGGAGCTTCTGAACACTAAAAAGCAAGCATCTTGTGATTTCTACACCTATGCAGGACTTTTACCTTTTAAATTGCATTAAAGGGAGTATAGATAATAAATTACAGTTAAGACATCCGAGCCATTAATAACTTTTATATGTACTTATAGGTGTCCTGACAACAAACTACAAAGCGTCACATGTTTTTGTTTTGCTCTTTCTCAGCTCTCCATTTTCTATACTTTTCCTTAAAAGAAATTGCCATTGCTGACCTTTCTTTCTGAAAATGCTAGTTCCCCAATGTCCTGCTAATACAGTTGCTTCAGAACTTTGAGTCCCGAACAGTCAGACACTATGACTTTACTCAGACTGCCATCATCTGCATACACTTTCCAAGTCAGTGACCTTTAATTTATTGAAGCCAGAGACAGCCAGGCAACTAGCATTATCAGATCAAAGCCAGCATTAGTGGTATCCATATTTGAATCCCATGCACACTGTTCTCCTTTATTGTATAATAATCTAATCATCTGACCTCTCCCGAGTGTGGAACCCATGTGCTTGAGGGCAAATTTGAGAAATACCGCTTTTCCAATCTCCATATCTGCAGTGTGCCCTCCTCATTTATACTGTATATTGAGGGCTTTGGCTTTTAAAGGAAAGGTTATAGTAGATGTACAATAACCTGGAACAGTTTTTTTTTTTTTTTTAACTGAGTTTATTGAGAATACACCGCAAATAGAGATATATTCAGAAAAAAGGACATCACATTAAGCATAGGTAAAGACTGGTATTGGGCAACATAATAAACGATATGCACAATGTGATTATGAGAATAAACCTACAATTGGCTGATGGGCCCAAATGAACAGGTTTGTTTACTGTCATTGGATTTGTATGGATGAGTTCTGAATGGATGCTGGGGTTAATGCAATTTACATTCACCTTTACCCTAAGGTTTGGTTCACATTGCCCCGACTTGGGATCTGACTTGTGAGACCCCCAAGTCGCGTGACATGTTAAAACCCATGTTAGTCAATAAGAGCTGTCTTAATTGGCACTACTGAAGTCGCTCCGACTTTAGAAAAGGTTCCTGTACTACTTCAAGACGACTTCTATCTGACTTGTGCTCATAGACTTTAATGGAAGTCGCCTCCAAGTCAGATCCTCATCTATATTGATGTGATTTGGATCCGACATTGCAGGAAGATTACCCAGGCATTCCCTGAAAGTTGCTTCAAAGTCGCATTAAGTAGTACTCAAGTCACCTGGCAAAGTCGCACCATAAGTAGCATGACTTTCAGGTCACCGCAGTGTGAACCAAGCCTAAAGGGAGGATGAAGGATATGGTAGCTGTTACCGCTGACTTAATTTTTAATGCCTAGGAACCTGGAACAAACACTTTAGCCAGAAGGTTGGAAAAGATTGAACTTGCACCCTGCGTTCTTGTTCTAGGTGAAGTGCTAAATGGGTAGTGATGCCAGATCAGCAGGACAACCTGTTTTAAAAATAAGTCAGCAGTAGCTGCTCTTATTCTTCTGTCCTTGCAAATTTTGGATTCTTGTTCTGAAATAGAGGTTGATTGTTATCAACCAATTGTATTAATGGTATGACCATTTCAGTGAACCTTTACAACATTCCCCTATGAAAACTACTATTTTATTTAGCAGATTGATAGGTGATCATAGACACCACATCCTTTTCAGAGAACCATATCAATGTTTTAATCACTGGGACTTTTCAGGTACCAGAAGTGGACTAATGAAACTTATGTAAAACTCCTATTTTTTTTGTTAGTGTTGTATCCATATAATTTTTATTTAATTATCTAGCTAAAAAAAAAAAAAAAAAGTCTATATCATATGGCGTTAACACATAATGGCACAAAAGCTAAAAATATTCTTGACGTAGAAGTCAGAGGGCTAGACGGGGATAAATGCAAGCTGAACTTTACATCCTTTTATTTTATTCATTGTATTTATGCTGTATGATATGGATGTTTATAAATCTCAATTTTTTTTTTTTTTTTTTTTGAGTTTAGTCTGGCACCTAAAAAGCCCAGTGATTAAAAAAGAATAAAACATTGATTTACATCTTGTTCATGAACTAGAGACTGAAGGCATGATTTATTTTAGTAAGCGTTTGGGCACCATTTTTGTATCTTGCTTGGGGGGGGGGGGGGGGGGGGAGTTTGTGTACACACACTCACTCATAGTTCAAAGCTGAACTCCATGTATAGCAAAAATCCTCCCTTGTAGTGGGGCTGCCACCCTACTGTAAAGCACAAATGCTTATTTTCATATAGGGGACAGGGAAAAGCAGTTTACTTACCCTGATCCTCTGTTCACACATGCTCATCTGTGCTGCAAGACCGGTCTGTTCTCCCCTATGGCAGTTGGGTGCCCCTGCCATCATCAAGGCCAATACACGACCAAGAAGCTCTGCATTGGACATGAGGATGCCAAGGAGTAGTCCACTGCCATTGCAAAGGGGGGCACCGATTTGCCAGGGGAGTGATGGATCTGGTAAATCTGCTTTTCTTGTCCCCTAGGCCTAAACAAGTATTTAATCAATCATTGCAGTGCAGGGACAGCCCCACTGCAAGGGAGGATTTTTACTTTAACTGGAGTTGGACTTTAAAGGACATTTGGCAGTAGGGAACAGGCTTATTTGTTATTTGTAGGCTTTTTTTTTTTTTTTTTTTTTTTTTTTACATGAAGAGGAAAACTCAGGTCTAGATACTTGTTCTACAAAATCAATCTGATTCGGGGCCTGGAAATAGGAATGAAAATCACATTGTATGCCTATACATATTTGACAACATCCTTCCATCTTTAAAGTGATTGCAAAGTCTCGTGCTTTTTTCTTTTTTGTTATTTAAAAAAAAATAATGTGTATACTTACCTGCTCTGTGCAGTGGTTTTGCACACGGCAGCCCAGATCCTCCAATTCTCGGGTGCCTCTTTGCTGCTCCTGGCTCCTTCCTTCTGACGAGTGCCCCCACAGCAAGCAGCTTGCTATAGGGGCACCTAAACCGAGCTGCAGCTCCGTGTGTTCATTCAGACATGGAGCTGCCGTTTGGCCCCGCCCCCTCTCTCTCCTGATTGGCTAACTGACTTTGATGGCGTGGGAGCCAATGGTGCCGCTGCTGTCTCAGCCAATCAGTAGGGAGAGTCCCGGACGGCCGAGTGGCTTGTGGACATTGCTGGATAGAGATGGGATAAGTATTAGGGGGTGCTAGGGCGGCTGCTGCACACAGAAGGCTTTTTATCCTAATGCATAGAATGCATTGAGATAACAAAAACCTTTTGCCTTTACAACTCCTTTTAATATTAAACGTATTCATTACATCTACATCAAATTACACCAGTTAGTATTCAAGGTTACCTTTTGGTGAAGTTTTTGTGATCCTAAATAAAAAGTAATGTTTTGTATATAGTTTTCCTCGATCACTGAGTTTTTGTTCTATGCACAGACATATTGAGGTACATTGTTAGTATGGATTTCATGCCTATCCAGCTAGGAAGTATACTCGGGTGTCATGTAAAAATAAAGCCTGTAAGTTGGAACCAAAAAAATTGTACTTAAAAGAAATACCTCACAAATCTCTGTAAGAGCACCAGTTCTTACTACTTGCATAGTAAAGTACACTTGTATGTTTCCATTGTTCTTGGATATCAGCTATTCCTGGATAACTAATATGTTTGTTGACAAGCTGTGGGCTTGTCAGTTGGTGAATGCAGCTTTCTTTAGACATCCTTTGAGAAACTTGGAAGACCTTCAGAATTCAATACCAGGTTCCATTAGCCTCCCTCTAACATGCATTTGGCCTGCTGCAAGATGCGTTGACCTTTTTTTTTAGAATTTTGTATAGGAAGAAAAGCTTTGAAAAGTTTTGATGCAAACAAATGCCCTGCAGTGCCTTTCATAGTACCACATTCACACCAAGAGTCCAGTTCTGTATCCTTCTACCTAATAGTACCGATCCAATGGAAATGGTGCCCAGATGTAGCGGTTTTGGTGCATCTGACATAGAGTGCAGTGATTGGTGTTCTCTTTATTGGCCCTTTTACCACGCAAAAACCTCAGGTCATTTTTGAACTGATTTTTCAATGGTGATATGTGAACAAAGCATTACCGATTTTGCCCTGTTATAGAGATCTAGATAGATCTATCTCTCTCTATCTAATATTTTTTTTATATATTATGATTGTTGAAGAAATGCAGTTTCCTGCTATATTCATTTCCAATAAAGCTGTAATTTGAATACGCCTGTAAAAACTATTAAAAGCTCTTTCACATTCAAAAAACCTGTTTTTTGATGGCCTTGTCTTTTTAGTTTGCTGAATTTGAGTCTTGGTCCAATTAACATTCCTTTGTCTGGCTTTATATCATTTAAGAAGTAAAGTGTCAGTCTGTCCAAGAACGATCATTTTTAGTTGTAGGTGGATCTGCCTGCCCATTGTAAAGTTGTGGCGGTTCTCACTTATTCTGTTGCATTCTTTAAAATCTAAAACCAAGTACAAATCAAACAGGGAGAATTGGACTCCTCATAACTGCTGTAATAGTTTGTTTTGTTGGAAACTGCTTAAGCCATACGTAAATAAATCTAAAAACCTAAAATCTGTTAGTATGTTGTAGGTTATTAGACAAGGATGCTTTAGCAAAAAAATAGGGAAAGTATTGTTTTCATGGCATTTCTTTCTATTAAATATAATTTTGTAATGCAGCAGCATGTCTTTTTATAATTCTCTTTTTTTTTTTAAACCTTTTTTTTATATACATAATTTCCTCCTTGACCAAAATTGTATACAATAAATAGTAAAAAATGTGAATTAGCCTGTTTTACATGAAACATACATATCCATTGGATACTAACGACACGTCATTTTTTTGGAATGTATTGATTTGTGGTTACTGTCTTTGCTAATTGTGTTTTAAACATTTTCTACCTATGGATACTTGAGAAGCAGGCTTTTAAACCGGTCTAATAAATGAAAAACATGTTTAACCTCCTGAAACCTTTTCTTTTCACTAGTTTGTTTTGATTGTGTGTAATATGACTAATGTTTAATTTGCTGAAAATCAGTTTGCATTTTTTATAATATAGACCAGAACCAATAGAACTTTGGTTTCTGTGGAAAATATTACTTTTAAAGTGAAATTCCACTAACTATGGCTAAAAATGCTACCTGTACTGCCTAACCTGTGTAAAAAAAAAAAAAATCTGTATACTTATTCTTTTTGGTACAATCTGGACAAGTGACATGATCCTCTGTGTCAGCTGCAGGGGAGACGAGGTAGCACAACAGCGCATGGAAATTCTGAGATCTGGCATCACTTAAGCTTTCATATCCCAGCTCTTGCTGATACTCCCTCTTCTCCCTTGCAGCTACAGCTCATTGACACAGAGGAACAAGAGCTGTATGATCACATGACTGGACCAGCGCAAACTTAAAAATATGTAGTATACCAAGGGTAGGCAGGATAGATAGGAGGGAGAGGAGAGAACATTTTTAAACAGTGTTAGACAGGATTTCCACTTTAAAGGAAGTTTGTGTGTAAATATACAGTATCTCACAAAAGTGACACCCTCACATTTTTTGTAATTGTCTTTTTATGTGACAAGACTGAACAAATGACACTTTGCCACAATGTAAAGTAGTCAGTGTACAGCTTGTATAACAGTGTCAATTTGCTGCCTCAAAATAACTCAACACACAGGCATGAATGTCTAAGCCGATGGCAACAAAAGTAAGTACACCCCTAATTGGAAATGTCCACATTGAGCCCAATTAGCCATTTTCCCTCCCCGCTGTAATGTGACTGGTTGGGGTATAAGAAGAGTGCCAAAATCCTAAAACTGAGCCGCAGCACTATTAAACCGCTGACCATACAGCGGTTTAACAGGACAGGTTCCATTTAGAACAGGCCTTGCCATGGTCAACCAAAGAAGTTAAGGGCACGTGCTAAGTGTCATATCCAGAGGTTGTCTTTGGGAAATAGACAAACGAGTGCTGCCCGCATTGCTGTAGAGGTTGAAGTGGTGTGGGGGGGGGGTCAGCTAATCCGTGCTCAGACCATATGCTGCACACTACATTAAATTGGTCTGCATGGCTGTCCTCCCAGGAGGAAGCCCCCCAGTTTGCTGAAGACAAGCAGACTAAGGATATGGATTACAGGAACCATGTCCTGCGGTCCGATGAGACCAAGATAAACATATTGGGTTCAGATGATGCCAAGCATGTTTGGCGGCAACCAGATGAGGAGTACAAAGACAAGTGTGCCTTGCCTACAGTCAAGCATGGTGGTGGGAGTATCATGGTCTGGGGCTGCATGAGTGCTGCTGGCACTGGGGAGCTACAGTTCATTGAGGGAACCATGAATGCCAACATATACAGTACTGTGACATACTGAGGCAGAGCATGATCCCCCTCCCATCAGGGACTGGACCACAGGGCTGTATTCCAACATAACGACCCCAAACACACCTCCAAGACGACCACTTGTTAAAGAAGCTGAGGGTGAAGGTGATGGACTGGCCAATCCTGTCTCTAGACCTAAACCCTATTGAGCATATGTGGGGCATCCTCAAACAGAAGGTAGAGGAGCGCAAGGTCTCTAACATCCACCAGCTCTGTGATTTCGTCATGGAGGAGTGGAAGAGGACTCCAGTGGTCACCTGTGAAGCTCTGGAGAACTCCATGCCCAAGAGGGTTAAGGCAGTGCTGGAAAATAATGGTGGCCACACAACATATTGACACTTTGGGATCAATTTGGACATTTTCATTAAGGGGTGTACTCACTTTTGTTGCCAGATATTAAAGGAGAAGTATGGGATGGGTTAAATAACTAGTACATATTACATTAATCACATATCAGCTATTTTTTTTCCTACCTCTTTTAGTTTTTACAGCATGTACACATTCCTTGAGCTGGCAAAAACGGTCCATTTTCTGTTAGAAAAGTTCTCAGGGGGTGTATACAACTTCACCAACACACCCCCTGCCTCTGTCCCCCCCCTACCCTGAGAGATGTGGCGTGGCTGTGAACGAGCACGTTGGTCACATGGTTCTGTTTCCATAGTAATAGGACCTCATACAGGAAACAGAAGCTGACTGCTTGGCCAAATGGTAAACAGATGGTAAACATAAAACACTCAGAGCTCTTCCTCCTCACATACACAGTGTACACAGAGATACAGCTTAGACCTGCTCACTGTTTACACAGACAAAGCCTTGATATGCACACTGTATATACAGATAGCCTGCATGTGTGTGGAGACTGTATAACTGACTGGTATGCTTGCTGCAGCTCCCACATAAAATCAGAGAATACCAGTCAGTTATACAGTCTCCACACACACGCAGGCTATCTGTATATACAGTGTGCATATCAAGGCTTTGTCTGTGTAAACAGTGAGCAGGTCTAAGCTGTATCTCTGTGTACACTGTGTATATTCCAGGCTGTTTGTCAGGTAATTCTGTAACAAGTGTGCGCTATGCGGGGAGGAGGAGAAATGTGTGTCCCGCCAAAGCAGTGACCTTTGTCCTACTGACCTCTGGACTGCTGAACTCTGTCTTCTGCCCTACTGACCCCTGTGCTTTGCCCTAATGATCGCTGCCCTCTGGACTGCTGACCTCTGCCCTCTAGCCTGCTGCCCTCTGGACTGCTGACCTCTGCCCTCTAGCCTGCTGACCTCTGGACTGCTGACCTCTGCCCTCTAGCCTGCTGCCCTCTGGGCACGCCTAGGGCACACACGTGTATGTAAACATAAATTCTGCTACACATGGTTGGGTATGTATGAAACCTAAGGACTTCACACAAACAAGAACTATACATACAATCCTTGCAGACATACTGCATTCTGATCCATGCATTGGTCATGTATGGATGTACACTCCGATTGTAGATCCGTGCAGGTCAGTGAAGCTGGCCACCTGTCATTGATTTGAACAGGCTGCCTGCATATGGCTGCAGGAAACACCTGTAAATCCCATGTGGGTGAAGACAACCCTTCACATGGGTGTACTTAAGCTTACACTCGTGTAAGCCCTGGTTCACACTGATGCGATTTGACATGTCAAATTGCCGGCAATGGCAGCGTCCGAATTGGTGCGATGCCACATTTGCGGCACCGCAACAATTCGCAAAGTAGTTTCTGTACTACTTTTGGTGATTTCAGGGTGTGATTACCTTTGGCATCTGCGCAGAAGCCCGCACAGATGTCTCTGAAATTGCCCCCGAAGTGACATGTGCAGGGCTTTTTTTTCAGGGGGAATGTGAGGGAACACAGTTCTGGCACCTCCAGCACCAAATTTATGTAATGGCAAGGGGTGCTGGGGATGTGCTGGAGGGTCTATTGGTGATTGCTGCTGGCGGATCTATAGTCTATAGCGACTACGCTGGTGGGGTTCTGTTTTTGTGCGGAGGTCTATTGTTTTATATTCCTGGGGGATCCGTTGTTGCTGAGAGGAATCTACTGTTTAGAGAGATGTCTATTGTTGCTGGCTGCTGGAGGGTCTATTGATGCTGGTTGCTGGGAAATCTGTTGTTGCTGCTGGGTGTCTATTGTTGCTGGGGTGGATTTTTGTTGCGGGGGGCATTGTTGTGTGAGGGAACTATTGTTGCTGGCTGCAGGGGATCTATTTTGCTGCTAACAAATTCTATACAAATTACTTAGCGCCACAGAATGATACTTGGTTCTGTATTCTCTAAAAGGGGCGGTACTGGGAGGTGGGTAGGGGGTGGAACCAAGGGACGGTGCTCGGAGGTGGGTAGGGCGTGGAGACAAGGGGTGACTTAGAAGGGGGGAGTTCCTGCATCTATTCTCTGAGAAAAAAGCCTTGGACATGTGGGAATTAAATTGTGCGAGGTCAGTGTGGGCAGTCAGTGTGTCCCGAAGAAGCATTGTTTCCCCATGAAACGCATTGATGTCACTCCCTCTCCTTTTGAACGTCTGACACTCCGTGCACCTTCCACCATTGTCGGGGATCCTCCGCACGGACAACTTTAGGCAAGTAGGTGCGGGACAATGGCACTTTGGGTCACCACATCCAGTGGCTATCCATAAGCCTACCATCTCTGACGTGGTTATGGAGTTACTCCCCATTCAGCCTGGGTGATGGAACTCCTGATACGGCATATGCAGTGACGAGCTCAATAGGAAATGGTAGGAAAGTTAGGTGATCCCTCGCTCAGCTGTACTGATATCCAGTCCAGTGGACACTATTGTTACCTTCATCCCTGTGGACAACAGATAACCGAGCACAGCAGATTATGGTAACATCTATCATCTGCAGAGCATCTACCTTTTTATCTGGGTAACATACACTACAACATTTGTATACCTATTGCCGATTGTGCTCTATTTGCTGAAATTATCTTGACTTTATGCTTGATTGTCATGATGTCAGTTTTTCTATTTGCTTTCTGAATCTCTGCAAAGATCAGTATTGATAAGGTGGCACTTTACTTACATTCCTTACCTTTCCTGCCGTATGTCCCCAATAACCATAGACTGCAGATTCTGACCTTTGATTTTTGATTTTCGGTTCTTTTTGATTGAATTTTTTGGTCTTGGTATGTGCAGGCTCCTGCCCCTCCTCAATACTCTCCTATAAGGACTGCCTGGCCCCGCAGTGTTTGCTGCCACATTGCACATTTATTTTATAGTGCTTTTTATGGCTTATACTATGGTACACGTGCAGTGAAGACGTTCCCTTATTTGTTTGCTAGTCTGTCTGTATTTGTCTATCGATAACATTGTCATTAGATTGTGAATGGTGGAGGTTGTAATGATTTTATGCTTCTGTGTATTTGGATATTTTTATCAAACATTTAATACATTCATTTTCCAATGTTTCTGATATATTATTTGCATTTATTCTACAGTATATGTCTGTGGCTCTGTATGCGGCATCTTCTTCTATGCTTATCTTTCCTTGGTATAGATTTGTGTTTTCCCGCAGTCAGTGTGAACCTAGGCTAAAGGTCAGTTTTTTTTACCTGCAGGGAATGAGCAGGGTTTCCATGCAGACAGGCGGTCCCATTACTGTCTACTGTGATGCAGCAACTGCACAGATACAGCTCAAACAAATTAATGTGTATGCACTAGGAAAATAAGCTAATACGTGATAAAAATTAAATAAAATAAAATAAATAGAATCAAAATAAATTAACAAATACAATATTGCAAAATCTATAAATCACAGTGATAAAATATTCAATATTAAATGCTATAAGCAATAATCAGTGCCAATCGCCTGTGAAAAAAATATAACTAAATATATAAATCAACATGCAACATGCAAAATGTGGAAAGTCCAGGTGCTAATTAGTATAATAATGAAGTGTCCAACAATTCAGTTCAAATCGATTCATAAAAAATATATATAAAAATATAAAGTGCAAAAATTAGTGTCCAGAAGAGTAGGCATTCCTCATGCTCTTCCTATATGGTGTGCAAACAACGGCATGCTTCAGTGCCCTCCAGTGACTCCCAATTGCTCATGCGCTCACCTCTGAGCGTGTGACACAGTGGTTAAACAGTGTCTAAACACGCATTGGAGCCACTCCTGGGCTCATACAGGGTCTGCTGGTAATGATCTGCACCTCGCTCAGATAAACGTCAATGGCAACATGTATAAGAAAGAAGGACACCCGAATTCTTCAGCGTAACTGAGCAAATAAACTGCTTACCAGAAAGAAGATCAAAAGAGGCATAATTACCACCAATGCTGAAGAGGTCCGGGACAGCTGATCTGAAGATTGGAAAATATATCCGGCAGCTAATCCTCCAATGCAGCAGGTGATAGAGTTACTCCAATTGTGCGGTAAAGCAGGAAGAAAAAGAAGGGACATCTAAGAGCGTTCCATATAGCTAAGTGTAAATTTATTTATAAATCGTGGTACAATCCATAAAAGAGCGCATATAGAAAGCGCTGTTTAAAAACAAAGGACACCAACAAACGGAGATGGAACAGACTGTTCGCGTCCGAACAGCTGTGAAAAGATGACAGCGGGTGACGTGAGACTCCGCCCCCGTACGCGGCGTTACGTCCAATGGACTTCGTGTGCCGGATGTCTTTTACTGTGATGTAAGTGGATAAATGCACCTGTAATTTATTAAATGCAACTGGTTCTAACCTAGAGGTGCCTGTTATCTCTTTTTTTACATATTCTGGAGTCTGCTCTCAACTTCCCTCTGAAGGCTTGCCCTGGTGTATGGACTTGTTGCTAATTACATACAGGTCTTTTCTCTTTGCCCCATATCCCCTTCATTTTTAGTCTCTACCCCTTTCCATTTATGTAAAAAACTCCATAAGGACAAAATTGATGGACGTTTTTATTGTGCATACCAAGTGTCACCGCCACTATCCCCTATGTTTTTTATGTATATATACGTGATCCCACGCAGCGTGACTGCCCTGTAGCAGTACAACTGCTATGGGATGGTGGGCAAGTGGTTAAAAAGATGGCTACATCAAACACCTGTCTATCCCATCCTAGGCAGATGTACATGCAAGAATATGTATGGAGATCTGTGCACCTGTCAGCCTAGAATTGAGTTCAACAGTCAACTGCATGGAACACCTCTCCATTCCAGGGCACATCAACATGGCCAAATACTCTATATTTGTGTAGCTGCATGCAGCTCTGTCCATGTCTGAGGAGCTCTGGGTTTTAGTTTGATGGAGATGTGAATGGCAGGTTTCCATTCGAATAGATAGTCAATAAAAGGATTGATTCCCAATGTTAGCTCTGATTTCATTTTATTTTACTATACCAGTAATGCATGGAATTCCTGTGTGCTGTAAATACCAAAAGTGTATTCTGCTTTAAAAATATATTCTCTTCACTCTGATAGATAGAAATATATAGTGTAGCACTATCAATGACTTCTGTCACCTTACAGTCACTGAAGGGTTGTTATGCTGGATTCTTCTTAGAGAGGACATCAATCAAGCACGATGACAGAAAAGTGAGTGGATCCAGACTCCGGAGCCAGACCATTGTCGGTATGACGCTGTATTAGAATCGGTAGACCCTCCCACAGGTATTTAGCTTGATTTTAACAGAATGAGGGCACTTCTGAGAGGGCTGGAAAGATTTTTAGATATCAGCAGCTCACATAGAATAGTTGTAAGCAAAAAAAAGAAACCCATACTTCTCTTTTAATGGCTGTGTGTTGAGTTATTTTGAGGGGACAGCAAATTTACACTGTTATACAAGCTGTACACTCACTACTTTACATTGTAGCCAAGTGTCATTTCATCAGTATTGCCACATGAAAAGATAGAATAAAATATTTACACGTTGGTGAGATACTGTATATCTATGTGTGTATACAGTATGTGTATACAGTATGAGCTCACCTATGTGAGCTCACTCACATAGGTGCCCCTTCAGCACATGACTTACTACAGGTGCACTCGGAGAAGTGGAGAGTAGAGCTCCAGCAGGAGACCCCAGATGAGAAAGTAAACAGCTGCTCTGTGCAATACAATTGCACAGAGCAGGTATCACCTCTCTTTTATTTGAGTTATTTACAGCCTTAAGGGCCTCGTTTTACACTGGCTTTGCCCTCTAAAGAGTAATCTGCAATAGAATTTCCATGACTGGGCTGTAATAATAACGTTGGGTTTTTTTTCATGGATGCAATAGTTGGATCGACTTCAGTACAATTAGCCTGTCCATAGACGGCTCGAAATTCAGCTAGTTCCTGCTGAACCAGACTAAATTTGATCCTTCTATGGCCGGCTTAATACATATAACTTTAACAACAACAGAAACAAAACTAAAAAAAACACATACTATTTTTCTCTTTTGATCACTTTAGTGTTACTGTAGATCGAAAAATATACATTTTATTGTAGTGTTTAAAATTACATTATTATTTTTATTTTGCTAGAAAGCAATGCAAAGTTTACAGATGAAATAAATGTATTTTTTAAAATTTTGCACTTTGTATGTAAATTATAATATGCTCAGTTACTTGTATGAAAATAAAAAATATTTAGCGATACCCCCCAAAGGAGCTTCTTTTGTTTATTCAGTCTGTTACTCTGCCTCTCAACCCTAATAACAGTCTCAGCCCCGTCTGGCACACATGGCAATAGTGTAAGTGCAATGACCAATGAAACACACACGTTATGATAAAACACAGAAATTGTCTTTACTGCAATATTTCTGTGGAAGAATAACAGACAGTAACAGTATATATTCAAGTAATCAACTAGAGAGCAATAACTGAGCTTTAAGAGCAATAGAGCTCTCAATTCTATATTCAAGCAGCTATCAGGGGATTTCAAACCTGAGAATGTCCCCAAGAACAGAGACACACTTAAATGGTAAATAAAGCACAATATGACACTTTAAATCAGATTGGTTACCTTTACTCAGGTTGGCTCTATGAGTCCAGGCAGGAGGAGAGCAGAAGAATGACCCTCTTTGTGTCAGGCCTCTCTCTCTTGTCCCCTGACACCACATGTAAACACTTTATTCAAATCAACATGCAATGGCTTAACCTCCTAGATAAGCTCTGCCACACACCCACTGCATATACAGAGCCCTGAATATGTGTGTGCGGATCCAGATGGCACTAGTAGCTTCAGTCTTTTTTAAGAAGAGATAAAACTTTTGTGTCTTCAGCTAGCCACTTTTGTTGATGCACTTTAACTCCTGGATAGCAGGGCCAAACAACACAACTGGCCCAGATTATCAAGTTAAGCAGGCAAGATCTTTCTCAGCAAGGTGAGAGGACAATGATGTCTGTATACAGTGTCCCCAGAAATGGATGGGCTTATCCTTTATCTCTGTGGCACTACAAGTGTCAGCAAGATGACTCCCGGCAATGATGTCTGTATACAGTGTTTATTTAACTCCCAAAAGCCCTCTCACCAAATCCTGCGGTCAAGGCCCAAATGAAACATCCTGCAACAGCAGTCTCTCCTGGCAACCCGACTGGTCACCTCACACTGGAACACTTCACCGTCGATGCAGATATGCCTGAATGTGCACCTGGGGTCCCCCTCTCTCAGGCTGGATGTCCCGACTGGTGGTGGAGGCCTGAATTACCCGGTAAAATCACCTGAGAGAGACAGTATCTCTCTCTCAGGTCTGATCTCTTCCTCCTCCTCCTGCTGACTGAAAGGGGTTGTAAACCCTTGTGTTTTTCACCTTAATGCTTCCTATGCATTAAAGTGAAAAAACTTCTGGCAGTGACTGGTTCCCCATCCCCTCCGTTTTACTTACCTGAGCCCCGTATTTCCCTCAGTGGAGACGTGCTGTCCCTCTCTGCACGGGGTCCCAGCTCTTGATTGGATAGATTGATAGAAGCACAGCCATTGGCTCCCACTGCTGTCAATCAAATCCAATGACGCGGGCGCTGGGGGGGGGCGTGGCTATGACGCTGAATTCTGGACTCGGGAGCGTGCCCGTAAGGTAACCCCCCCCCCTCGGGAGAGCGCTTCTCCTAGGGCAGTGATGACGAACCTTGGCACCCCAAATGTTTTGGAACTACATTTCCCATGATGCTCCACTAAACTGCAGAGTGCATGAGAATCATGGGAAATGTAGTTCAAAAACATCTGGGGTGCCACGGTTCGCCATCACTGTCCTAGGGGGTTATCTGATTCAGGGAGGAGCCATGAGAGCTGCCGAGGGACCCCAGAAGAGGACGAGCGGGGCCATTCTGTGCAAACGAGCTGCACAGTGGAGGTAAGTATGACATGTTTGTTATTTTTAAAAAAACAAAGGCTTACAATCACTTGAATTCTCCTCAGGGAATCAAAATGGAGTCTTTCCTTTCCTGCCAGCAGAGTATAGTGGGATTTGTAGTCCTGCCTCTTTAAAAGTCAGTAGGGCCGCTCTGTGCTGAGACTTCATAATCCAGAGTCCTTTGCAGCTGCTTCCTGCAGCTTAGTACAGTCCCTCTGATTGGCTGCTGTAACTGTGCCTTTAATTGGCTCTTCTCCTGCCAATAGGAGCACATGGGAGGAAGGCAGAGAGTGGGAAGATGCCTGTGTTAACAAACAGTAAGTGAAGAGAAAAGGGAGGGGGGGGGATCCCCCTCTCTCTGAAACTGACAGGTAACTCTCCTGCTATGAAAAGCTTGTGTACTCGTGATGGCCAGCTTGGCGCGGTCGCGGGAGAAACGAGACACCTGCTACAAATATAACATTACCCTGCCACATTCCGTAATGCAGAGTTATATATAAAAGCCAAATGAGTACAATTTAGTACTGTATTTTAATAAAAAATTACAAGGTATATTCAACTTTTTGGAAATTAAAAGGAATATCTCAGAATTGTGATTCCAAGGTTTGAGCTAGAAAGTATATTAAATGGGGTTATAGAGTACGGATATAGAATATAGAGGGGTTTAGTTTGAGGATGGATAGGTTCTTTGCACAATGTGCTTGAGGTATATTTTCATAAAAAGAGTAGGGAATTGGAGAGCTACTGTAGATACCTTCAGCTTAATATATCTGAGGTATGGGAGGTCGAGAAAAGGGAGAAGGTAAAGAACAGCGGACAAATTTGGGGTCAGAGCTAGGATGGATAAAACAAAAATGTACTGGAGTTTGATGTAGCAAGGATAGCGGAAGGGAGAAGTTCTGAAAAAGGGAGCAAAAGTTATGAAGAACAGGGGAGAAACTAAAAGGGAGACAAAGATTCCTCTCAGGCCCACAGAAGTTGGAGTGGTGTAAAATCAGGATTTATCAATAATCAGAGGTTTGCCTTTGTCTAAAGAGCTAAAGTCAATCCATTAGAACCACATTTTGTAATAGATTTCATACTTGTTTCATACATCTCCCCTCCTAATTTATTCTACTTTGTAGGGCCACATGGAGATTGACGGTGAAGCGTGTTCTTTCCATTTTAAAGGAATGCATGCTTTACAGCTTTGAGAAGATGTCCTTAAATGGACCTACAATAGATTTTCACCACCATGTGAGAATTATATAAGAAAAAAAAAGAATGGTCCTCTTTAATTTTAGGATTTGTGAACTTTTGAAAGATAGTTTGCATCTTTCACCAGAAGCAGGCCAATTTTGGACACTGTTACATCTCCTACAGCGGTCAAAGACGTTAAGACAGAATTTTTGCAGAACTGATGCTGTTCTATGCAATCTGTTTAGCATCTTCAAACTGGTCCTTTAGAGGTTGAGGACTTAAGCGAAAAGTGTAGGGTTTTCCAGCTGTGTTCAAGTGTAAAGGTCTGCAGCAGGCCTGTCTCCCAAAGTTTCAGGTATGGGACTTTGTAACCTGTTTTTTGGGGGCAATTTGAGGGAGTGTAAAGCAGAAACAGAGTGTCTTAAAGTTCTCGCGTCTATATGAGTTTGCATAGAATTTTTTCAGCGGCGGCACCCAAAAGTGCTATGGATAACAGGGGCTTGTAGTACTTTGAGCGGTGCTCTAAGCTTTTTAGCATTTTAGCATTCAGCGGGACCAGTACGTTAGATATCACATTGCATTTATACATCTTTGCACAGTGGTGTCTAGTGACATCACATTTCAGTAAATACACTCCTAGCTTAAAGAGGAACTGCAGTCTGCTTGCATAATTTGTAATAAAAACATCTTTGCCATTCTGAAGCTTCCCTCCAACCACTTTGCATATTATTTTATATATACTGTGATTTTGTACTTGCCAAATATGCTGCAGAAATCTCCCTCCACTGAGTCTGGCTGCATCTATTTTAACTGTGGGCAGATGAAGCTGCTGCCTGTTCACTTCCTGGATTTACACAGACACACACCTCCAGCTCTGCAGCTCTCATTGGCCCTCTTATGACTCATCCCCCTCTCTTCCTTGCAAACTCTCATGCGAGTTAGAGAAAGAGCTGTGCATGATGTTATAAGCCTAGGCTTTTTGCCAGACAAGAAAGAGGAAGTGATATAATTAAATCCACCGTGTTATTGAATATGAAAATACCAGTATAGGTAAGCGACCTATTTATATATAAAGAACATAGCTTAATAAAAATATCAATAAATGCGCCTGAAATTTACATCAAAGTGCCATGCGTATATCTAATCTAAAGTGCTACGTGCAAAGAAAAATTACTTATATGCAATGGTGACAAGTGAAAAACCATGCATTATAAATATGGTAATTAGCATACAAACTGTAAAAAAACCCTATAAGCAATAAGTGATAAAAACACATAAAAACCATATATATTAATTAGGTGATAATAGTCCTTTAAATGTGAAAAACAATCTTCCAAATCTGTATCACGTAACAATGTGTGGCGGAAAAGAATCCAATAGTGCATGGAGGTGCTTCACATGGGAGACGGATCGTGGAACCACAGTGCCCAAATGTGCCCCGGTGACCCCCAAAGTAGCTGCGCTCACCTCTGAGCGTGTGACACAGGGTTTAGCTGTGTCCAAACATGCTTTAGAGCCACCCCTGGGCTCAGTAATCAGGACACCAGATGATCTCCCATCAAGCTCTTTTAGGACTCCATAGGCATCATACCAAAAGAAAAAGAAGGGACTGCATAGTGTAATATCGCCAAAATATTTAATAGTAACTAGTGTAAACAATCCCCACACCGGGGTACTCACATTGCATAGGTGCTTAATGTGCACCAAACAGTACAGGCAGAGTATACGTCCAGAAATGCTTATTCGATGCGCTGTGGGGTGTTCAGATAATTCCAGCCCAGCTCAGTGCTGCTCGCTCCGTCCTGGCCCCTCCCCTACGCGTGTTCGACACAGGGAGTCACGTGTCTTCATCAGGGGGATGAAGACACGTGACTCCCTGTGTCGAACACGCGTAGGGGAGGGGCCAGGACGGAGCAAGCAGCACTGAGCTGGGCTGGAATTATCTGAACACCCCACAGCGCATCGAATAAGCATTTCTGGACGTATACTCTGCCTGTACTGTTTGGTGCACATTAAGCACCTATGCAATGTGAGTACCCCGGTGTGGGGATTGTTTACACTAGTTACTATTAAATATTTTGGCGATATTACACTATGCAGTCCCTTCTTTTTCTTTTGGTATGATGCCTATGGAGTCCTAAAAGAGCTTGATGGGAGATCATCTGGTGTCCTGATTACTGAGCCCAGGGGTGGCTCTAAAGCGTGTTTGGACACAGCTAAACCCTGTGTCACACGCTCAGAGGTGAGCGCAGCTACTTTGGGGGTCACCGGGGCACATTTGGGCACTGTGGTTCCACGATCCGTCTCCCATGTGAAGCACCTCCATGCACTATTGGATTCTTTTCCGCCACACATTGTTACGTGATACAGATTTGGAAGATTGTTTTTCACATTTAAAGGACTATTATCACCTAATTAATATATATGTTTTTTATGTGTTTTTATCACTTATTGCTTATAGGGTTTTTTTACAGTTTATATGCTAATTACCATATTTATAATGCATGGTTTTTCACTTGTCACCATTGCATATAAGTAATTTTTCTTTGCACGTAGCACTTTAGATTAGATATACGCATGGCACTTTGATGTAGATTTCAGGCGCATTTATTGATATTTTTATTAAGCTATGTTCTTTATATATAAATAGGTCGCTTACCTATACTGGTATTTTCATATTCAATAACACGGTGGATTTAATTATATCACTATCTAATATTTGGCACTTTAATGTGGCATATAGCAGTATTATTTATATTTATTGATTTGAGATTGGAGGCACATACACTGGGCGCCTTTAGATTGATAAAGTGAATATATACCTAAGCGCAACGCATTTTTCCATTCACATTTAAACGCACGGCTATGAATACGTGACCTGCGGTTGCAGCTGGGTATTTGTAGATTTCTACAGTAAGGCATAGGGTCATTGTGGCTCGCAAGACCTCTTCTCTCTTTTTTTCTAAGAAAGAGGAAGTGACCAAGAATAATAAACAAAAAATTACCGCGCTTACACAAGTATAAATTCTAAAAAAAGCAGCAGTTATAATGGTGGGGCACACACAAATAGCATAACAAAAAATATAATCTAAATAACCGCGCTGTAAATTAAATAATTGAACACTTATAAAGTTTAAATGAGTGAATTAAGCTGAAAATCACAAATATATAGAAATTAGGCTTCATTGATAATATCAGAGAGAAAGTCCCAAATCCAAAACATTGGTAAATGAAAGACTAGTATAAACCATTAAAAAAAATATAAAAAAAATAATAATTATTGTGACTAAGTCCATAAAAAGGCAGAATCCTTGAATGCATAAACACTGTGCACACTGTGATGAAATGAATCAACGACAAACACCCAGTGAGGTGTTTAGAGCGCGGTTATTTAGATTATATTTTAAGAAAGAGGAAGTGGTCTGTATAAGGTATTTACTGGCAGAAAAAAATGTTTTACTATCCAAAGTTAAAACAACAAGGGCAGAAGGTTTAATAGATGGGAAGAGGAAAAAATGACTAAAGGTCCGTTTTAATTCAAGTTACTATCAGGATCAGTTTTAGGGTCAGTGTCAGTGTATTTTAGGTATATATCTTTTTTACCATTTTTGGCCAGTTTTTCTTCCATAAAAAAGTAGATATCCATTAATATTTACTACCAAATGAAGGTCCAATTTGTCCTGAAAAAACAAAACAAAGTATAATTCACCTAGATACAACTAATAGTTGCTGAGATACTGTGTATCACTCTGTTCAAACGTTAAGATTTGTTTTTCCACCTCTTTATTCTATTCCAATGAGAATACGGTCTCATCATCAACTAGCGAGACATAGAAAAATTGTACAGTTGATACAGTACACAGTAACTGACAACTCAGTGAATGGCAGTCTAATTAGGAACAATGCTGGATAATATACTGTAATTAGGAACATTAGAGGAAGATTGTTTGCACAATACCAGCTAGTACATAAGGCAACCTAAAACAGTAATAAACTCAGGGCCTATGCAAGGATCTTTGTGTATTTAGACGAAAGTACAGCGTGACAAGAGGGGGGCAGCATGACGGGGGGGGGCAACGTCACAGGCGGGGGAATGCAGGACAGGAGGGGGGGTATTGTAACAGGTGGGTGTCACTCACAAACACATTGGGAAGCACCAGTCTTCCCAGATCTCACCTGTCCTGCAGCGGCTCCTCCAGATGGTGTCAGTGTAGAGTATCTGGTGCCAGGAGGGGTAGCTGTGCCACAGGCAGGCAGAAGATCTCTGTCATCAGGTGCAGCACAGAGTGGTGGGGGGTATCTTCACCCTGACCTCCTCCTCTTCTTCCTTCTCCTCCACGGCCCCTCCGCCAACATCCCCACGCCTGTCCTAGCCCACACAGCGGGGCGTATCCCGCCATTCCTTATTGGAGCCTATATGACAGGGGGCCCTGACTACTCCCAGCACACCTTTAACAAGTAAAAAGGGCGCAATGCTCAGATACCTCAATATGACTATATAGAGTCCATAATAGTCCATAGAGCAGATGACAGGGGAAATAGGTGAGTCTGTCTGGGCTGCCACCAAGGAGACCAGAAGCAAATTCCAGTAGAGCTAGGAGAAAGACAAGGAGAGGGGAGCCTCTGAGTATGTATCAAAAATATTTTAATATAAAAACAATATCCACTCACATAGAAGATAGTAAAGATGAGTGCATCTCTGGGCTGAGCAGATGGGACTACAAGTCACAGAGAGCCCGCTTCTTGCTGGCAAAGTACAGCACATCAGGTCCCAGAAGGATAAGGGCGGTGAAATCGTCTGAGCCTGGGAAAACAGCGCCTTAGCTAGATTATCCTGTCCGGTGACCATGAGGATGGAGAACAGTCATGCAGTGTAGGAACCAGAACAAGGCTTGAACAGCAAAACAGCGTGGCACAGGATGATGACGTCACTAGTGTGCAACGCATTTCTGAGCGTGTGTGCTACGAGTGGTACGGTAGCCGCACTCCTTTGGGGGGCGGTGTTTTATGGTGAAGAGGTGACGGAGTCAGGAGGGATACATTACACTAGTGACATTGACAACTGTTTAAATAAAATCCAATCAAGATACTAGCAATACATAAAAGCGGATGAACCAAAGACAAATTATAAAAAGATAACTTATACTAGAACATGCTATAGAGTTAATAATTATAAAAACAAATGACACATCATACAGACATTTAGCACTATAGCAAATACGTAATGTTATGATTGTCTGTGCATAATGAAAACGTATAACATATACTGAAGCCTAGCTTATGTGTGCAGTATATAATAAAGATATACATATATATATATATATATATATATATATATATATATACAGGGCTTTTTTTCTCAGAGAATAGGTGCAGGAACTCCTCCTGTCTGAGTCACCCCTTGTCTCTGCCCCTTATAGAGAATACAGAATCAAGTATCGTTTTGTGGTGCTAAATCATTTGTATGGAACATGTTGATGATAAAAAGAAAAGCAGTAAAATAGATCCCCTGCAGTCAGCAACAATAGAATCCCAGCAATAGACCCCCACACAACAATAGACTCCCCCAGCAACAATGGACTCCACCCCAACAACAATATATTCCCCGCAGCAACAGTGAACTACCCACAACAAAATATCACACCCAGTAACAAAATATCCACCCAAGTAACATTAGACCCCCCCTCCCAGCAGCAACAACAGATCTCCCAGCAGGCCAGCATCAATAGATCCTCCAGCAGCCAGTAAAAATAGATCTCTCCCTCAACAGTAGATCCCTTCCAGCAACATAAGACCCCCCAGCAACAATATACTCCCCATCAGCAACAATAGACCCTCACACAAAATCAGATCCCCACCAGTGACAATAGATCCTCCAGCAGCCAACATCAATAGACCCTTCAGCACACCCCACACCCCACACCCCATGCTATTACATACATTCAGTGCTGGGGGTGCCGGAACTGCGTTTCCCAGCGTTTCCGCTGAAAAAAAGCCCTGTATATATATATCTATCTATCTATCTATATATATATAGATATATATAGATAGATAGATATATCTATCTATATATAGGGGACGGAAAGTATTCAGACCCCCTTAAATTTTTCACTCTTTGTTATATTGCAGCCATTTGCTAAAATCATTTAAGTTCATTTTTTCCTCATTAATGTATACACAGCACCCCATATTGACAGAAAAACACAGAATTGTTGACATTTTTGCAGATTTATTAAAAAAGAAAAACTGAAATATCACATGGTCCTAAGTATTCAGACCCTCTGCTCAGTATTTAGAAGAAGCACCCTTTTTCTAATACAACCATGAGTCTTTTTAGGAAAGATGCAACAAGTTTTTCACACCTGGATGTGGGGATCCTCTGCCATTCCTCCTTGCAGATCCTCTCCAGTTCTGTCAGGTTGGATGGTAAACGTTGATGGACAACCATTTTTAGGTCTCTTCAGAGATGCTCAATTGGGTTTAAGCCAGGGCTCTGGCTGGGCCATTCAAGAACAGTCACTGAGTTGTTGTGAAGCCACTCCTTTGTTCTTTTAGCTGTGTGCTTAGGGTCATTATCTTGTTGGAAGGTAAACCTTCGGCCCAGTCTGAGGTCCTGAGCACTCTGGAGAAGGTTTTCATCCAAGATATCCCTGTACTTGGCCGCATTCATCTTTCCCTCAATTGCAACCAGTCGTCCTCTCACTGCAGCTGAAAAACACCCCCACAGCATGATGTTGCCACCACCATGCTTCACTTTTGGGACTGTATTGGACAGGTGATGAGCAGTGCCTGGTTTTCTCCACACATACCGCTTAGAATTGAGGCCAAAAAGTTCTATCTTGGTCTCATCAGACCAGAGAATCTTATTTCTCACCATCTTGGAGTCCTTCAGGTGTTTTTTAGCAAACTCCATGCAGGCTTTCATGTGTCTTGCACTGAGGAGAGGCTTCCGTCGGACCACTCTGCCATAAAGCCCCGACTGGTGGAGCGCTGCAGTGATGGTTGACTTTCTACAACTTTCTCCCATCTCCTGACTGCATCTCTGGAGCTCAGCCACAGTGATCTTTGGGTTCTTCTTTACCTCTCTCACCAAGGCTCTTTCCCCCCCATAGCTCAGTTTGGCCAGACGGCCAGCTCTAGGAAGGGTTCTGGTCGTCCCAAACGTCTTCCATTTAAGGATTAAGGAGGCCACTGTGCTCTTAGGAACCTTAAGTGCAGCAGAATTTTTTTTGTAACCTTGGCCCGATCTTTGCCTTGCCACAATTCTGTCTCTGAACTCTTCAGGCAGTTCCTTTGACCTCATGATTCTCATTTGCTCTGACATGCACTGTGAGCTGTAAGCTCTTATATAGACAGGTGTGTTGCTTTCCTAATCAAGTCCAATCAGTATAATCAAACACAGCTGGACTCAAATGAAGGTGTAGAACCATCTCAAGGATGATCAGAAGAAATGGACAGCACCTGAGTTAAATATATGAGTGTCACAGCAAAGGGTCTGAATACTTAGGACCATGTGATATTTCAGTTTTTCTTTTTTAATAAATCTGCAAAAATGTCAACAATTCTGTGTTTTTCTGTCGATATGGGGTGCTGTGTGTACATTAATTAGGAAAAAAATTAACTTAAATGATTTTAGCAAATGGCTGCAATATAACAAAGAGTGAAAAATTTAAGGGGGTCTGAATACTTTCCGTCGCCACTGTATATCTCCACATACACCAGATATACAGATATATATATATATATATATATATATATATATATACACAGTATCTCACAAAATTGAGTACACCCCTCACATTTTTGTAAATATTCTATTATATCTTTGCATGTGACAACACTGAAAAAATTACACTTTGCTACAATGTAAAGTAGTGAGTGTACAGATTGTATAACAGTGTAAATTTGCTGTCCCCTCAAAATAACTCAACACACAGCCATTAATGTCTAAACTGCTGGCAACAAAAGTCAGTACACCCCTAAGTGAAAATGTCCAAATTGGGCCCAATTAGCCATTTTCCCTCCCCGGTGTCATGTGACTCATTAGTGTTACAAGGTCTCAGGTGTGAATGGGAAGCAGGTGTGTTAAATTTGGTGTTATCACTCTCACTCTATCATACTGGTCACTGAAAGTTCAACATGGCACCTCATGGCAAAGAACTCTCTGAAGATCTGAAAAAAAAAAATTGTTGCTCTACATAAACATGGCCTAGGCTATAAGAAGATTACCAAGACCCTAAAACTGAGCTGCAGCACAGTGGCCAAGACCATACAGCGGTTTAACGGGACAGATTCCTCTCAGAACAGGCCTCGCCATGGTCGACAAAAGAACTTGAGTGCACGTGCTCAGTGTCATATCCAGAGATTGTCTTTGGGAAATAGGGGTATGAGTGCTGCCAGCATTGCTGCAGAGATTGAAGGGGTTGGGGGTCAGCCTGTCAGCGCTCAGACCATACACCACACACTGCATCAAATTGGTCTGCATCGCTATCATCCCAGAGGGAAGCCTCTTCTAAAGATGATACACAAGAAAGCATGTCCTGTGGTCTGATGAGACCAAGATAAATTTATTTGGTTCAGATGGTGTCAAGTGTGTGTGGTGGCAACCAGGTGAGGAGTACAAAGACAAGTGTGTCTTGCCTACAGTCAAACATGGTGGTGGGATAGTCATGGTCTGGGGCTGCATGAGTGCTGCCGGCACTGGGGAGCTACAGTTCATTGAAGGAACCATGAATGCCAACATGTACTGTGACATACTGAAGCAGAGCATGATCCCCTCCCTTCGGAGACCGGGTCGCAGGGCAGTATTCCAACATGATTACAACCCCAAACACACCTCCAAGATGACCACTGCCTTGCTAAAGAAGCTGAGGGTAAAGGTGATGAACTGGCCAAGCATGTCTCCAGACCTAAACCCTATTGAGCATCTGTGGGGCATCCTCAAACAGAAGGTGGAAGAGCGCAAGGTCTCTAATAGGGATGAGCTTCGAGTTCGAGTCGAACTCATGTTCGACTCGAACATTGGCTGTTCGCAAGTTCACCGAACAGCGAACAATTTGGGGTGTTCGCGGCAAATTCGAATGCCGCGGAACACCCTTTAAAAGTCTATGGGAGAAATCAAAAGTGCTAATTTTAAAGGCTAATATGCAAGTTATTGTCATAAAAAGTGTTTGGGGACCTGGGTCCTGCCCCAGGGGACATGGATCAATGCAAAAAAAAGTTTTAAAAACGGCCGTTTTTTCAGGAGCAGTGATTTTAATAATACTTAAAGTCAATCAATAAAAGTGTAATATCCCTTTAAATTTCGTACCTGGGGGGTGTCTATAGTGTGCCTGTAAAGGGGCGCATGTTTCCTGTGTTTAGAACAGTCTGACAGCAAAATGACATTTTGAAGGAAAAAACTCATTTAAAACTACCCGCGGCTATTGCATTGCCGACAATACACATAGAAGTTCATTGATAAAAACGGCATGGGAATTCCCCAAAGGGGAACCCCGAACCAAAATTAAAAAAAAAAAATGACGTGGGGGTCCCCCTAAATTCCATACCAGGCCCTTCAGGTCTGGTATGGATATTAAGGGGAACCCCGGCCAAAATTTAAAAAAAAAAATGACGTGGGGTTCCCCCTAAATTCCATACCAGACCCTTCAGGTCTGGTATGGATTTTAAGGGGAACCCCGCGCCAAAAAAAAAAAAAAAAAAACGGCGTGGGGTCCCCCCAAAAATCCATACCAGACCCTTATCCGAGCACGCAACCTGGCAGGCCGCAGGAAAAGAGGGGGGGACAAGAGTGCGGCCCCCCCTCCCTCCTGAACCGTACCAGGCCACATGCCCTCAACATTGGGAGGGTGCTTTGGGGTAGCCCCCCAAAACACCTTGTCCCCATGTTGATGAGGACAAGGGCCTCATCCCCACAACCCTGGCCGGTGGTTGTGGGGGTCTGCGGGCGGGGGGCTTATCGGAATCTGGAAGCCCCCTTTAACAAGGTGACCCCCAGATCCCGGCCCCCCCCCTGTGTGAAATGGTAAGGGGGTACATAAGTACCCCTACCATTTCACGAAAAAAGTGTCAAAAATGTTAAAAATGACAAGAGACTGTTTTTGACAATTCCTTTATTTAAATGCTTCTTCTTTCTTCTATCTTGCTTCATCTTCTGGTTCTTCTGGCTCTTCTGGTTCTTCTGGTTCTTCCTCCGGCGTTCTCGTCCAGCATCTCCTCCGCGGCGTCTTCTGTCTTCTTCTCCTCGGGCCGCTCCGCACCCATGGCATGGGGGGGAGGCTCCCGCTCTTCTCTTCTTCTCTTCTTTTCTTCTTTTCTTCTCTTCTTCTCTTCTTCCTATTCATTTTCTTCTCCGGGCCGCTCCGCAATCCATGCTGGCATGGAGGGAGGCTCCCGCTGTGTGACGGCGCTCCTCGTCTGACAGTTCTTAAATAACAGAGGGGGGCGGGGCCCCCCGGTGACCCCGCCCCCCTCTGACGCACGGTGACTTGACGGGACTTCCCTGTGGCATTCCCCGTGACGTCACAGGGAAGTCCCGTCAAGTCACCGTGCGTCAGAGGGGGGCGGGGTCACCGGGTGGCCCCGCCCCCCTCTGTTATTTAAGAACTGTCAGACGAGGAGCGCCGTCACACAGCGGGAGCCTCCCTCCATGCCAGCATGGATTGCGGAGCGGCCCGGAGAAGAAAATGAAGAAGAAGAGAAGAAAAGAAGAAAAGAAGAAAAGAAGAAAAGAAGAAGAGAAGAAGAGAAGAAGAGAAGAGCGGGAGCCTCCCCCCCATGCCATGGGTGCGGAGCGGCCCGAGGAGAAGAAGACAGAAGACGCCGCGGAGGAGATGCTGGACGAGAACGCCGGAGGAAGAACCAGAAGAACCAGAAGAGCCAGAAGAACCAGAAGATGAAGCAAGATAGAAGAAAGAAGAAGCATTTAAATAAAGGAATTGTCAAAAACTGTCTCTTGTCATTTTTAACATTTTTGACACTTTTTTCGTGAAATGGTAGGGGTACTTATGTACCCCCTTACCATTTCACACAGGGGGGGGGCCGGGATCTGGGGGTCACCTTGTTAAAGGGGGCTTCCAGATTCCGATAAGCCCCCCGCCCGCAGACCCCCACAACCACCGGCCAGGGTTGTGGGGATGAGGCCCTTGTCCTCATCAACATGGGGACAAGGTGTTTTGGGGGGCTACCCCAAAGCACCCTCCCAATGTTGAGGGCATGTGGCCTGGTACGGTTCAGGAGGGAGGGGGGGCCGCACTCTCGTCCCCCCCTCTTTTCCTGCGGCCTGCCAGGTTGCGTGCTCGGATAAGGGTCTGGTATGGATTTTTGGGGGGACCCCCACGCCGTTTTTTTTTTTTTTTTTTTGGCGCGGGGTTCCCCTTAAAATCCATACCAGACCTGAAGGGTCTGGTATGGAATTTAGGGGGAACCCCACGTCATTTTTTTTTTAAATTTTGGCTGGGGTTCCCCTTAATATCCATACCAGACCTGAAGGGCCTGGTATGGAATTTAGGGGGACCCCCACGTCATTTTTTTTTTTTAATTTTGGTTCGGGGTTCCCCTTTGGGGAATTCCCATGCCGTTTTTTATCAATGAACTTCTATGTGTATTGTCGGCAATGCAATAGCCGCGGGTAGTTTTAAATGAGTTTTTTCCTTCAAAATGTCATTTTGCTGTCAGACTGTTCTAAACACAGGAAACATGCGCCCCTTTACAGGCACACTATAGACACCCCCCAGGTACGAAATTTAAAGGGATATTACACTTTTATTGTTTGACTTTAAGCATTATTAAAATCACTGCTCCTGAAAAAACGGCCGTTTTTAAAACTTTTTTTTGCATTGATCCATGTCCCCTGGGGCAGGACCCAGGTCCCCAAACACTTTTTATGACAATAACTTGCATATAAGCCTTGAAAATTAGCACTTTTGATTATTCATGTTCGTGTCCCATAGACTTTAACGGTGTTCGCATGTTCGAACGAACTTTTTTCCTGTTCGCATGTTCTGGTGCGAACCGAACAGGGGGGTGTTCGGCTCATCCCTAGTCTCTAACATCCACCAGCTCCGTGATGTCGTCATGAAGGAGTGGAAGAGGACTCCAGTGGCAACCTGTGAAGCTCTGGTGAACTCCATGCCCAAGAGGGTTAAGGCAGTGCTGGAAAATAATTGTGGCCACCCACACAAAATATTGACACTTTGGGCCCAATTTGGACATTTTCACTTAGGGGTGTGCTCACTTTTGTTGCCAGCGGTTTAGACATTAATGGCTGTGTGTTGAGTTATTTTGAGGGGACAGTAAATTTACACTGTTATACAAGCTGTACACTCACTACTTTACATTGTAACAAAGTGTCATTTCTTCAATGTTGTCACATGAAAAGAATAAATTATTTACAAAAATGTGAAGGGTGTACTCACTTTTGTGAGATAATGTGTATATAAATGCTAAATTGATAAATTAGATTAGATATTTAGGAATGAAATTTCGGTAAAGATTTTCTTGGGAGATGGGTGGGGGGGAGGCACAGTGGGAAAAAATTATTTAATAGATAAAATTTTATTTGGGGAAGAGAATAAATAAATAATAAATAAGTAAAGGATAAGAGTCATTTGATTGATCACTAAATGGGCATAAAATATATTAAATTTATGTATTCAGTTTATAAAAATAGTCAAGGACAACCTTGAGATCTTATGGCGTTTGCCTACGCTTGCGCCGGCCCTAATTAAAACCATATATTATATTGCAGCTTACCAATTCTTAGATGTGATGGTTGCATTTGTTTTATTTTTTAGGCTTTCTATTTTCACCTGGTGATCTGCCCAGTAAGTCTTGTTTTTGAACAGGACAAGCTCTTCTGCAGATGAAGCAGTTACAGGAATGAGACAAACCATTTTCTACTGACAGGGGTGCTTAAAATAATCAGATTTTTTATTTATGTAAAATCTTTATCCCAAAAAGAAAAAAATAAACAGCTGTAAGTACTTACAAAGTGTTAGCTGGAGTTCCATTTCAATTTGTTAGTGTATCTTAATCTGCTAGTATACCTAACACTCCCCTTCCCCCAGACTGACAATGCTGCTGTCCAAAGGTGCCCCCTGTGCCCAGGGCTGTCTTAATGAAGGGGCCCCAGGTGCATGGGGCCCATAATCAGGGCTAGGAAAGGGGGGGGGCACTGTGTTAGGGGTTGCACAGGCGATTTGTCTACTATTGGTGCTCTTCTTTGAAAGATGTAACTGCAAAGCCACTCCTGTCAGAAGGAGCAGCGGCTGGCTTCTGCAGGGGAGGAAGAGAGTCCGCACCAAGACTGAGAACCCACCTAAGTCTTAGCACGCGAGAGGAAAGAGGAACTGCCTTCATTAAAGGTGGGTACAGCATTTTTGATCTGTGAGTACAAGGGGGAAAGGGGGGGGGGGGCACAACTCTGATGGATGGGGACACTGTGATGGGGAAAACTGATGTATGGGAATACCTGATTTATGGGGACACTGTGATGGGAGACACCCGATGGATAGGGACACTGTAATGGGGATACCTGATGTATGGGGCACTGTTATGGGGATACCTGATGTATGGGGGCACCGTGATGGGGATACCTGATGTATGGGGACACTGTGATGGGGATACCTGATGTATGGGGACACTGTGATGGGAGACACCCGATGTATGGGGACACTAAAAAGAAAAAGTTTGGGACTTTAAATGACGCACGTGACACATAGCTGGTAAAGTGATCAAATGCACGATAACACATTTATTCTTTCATATACATACAGATATCATGATGGCATATTATCATTATAATTCAAATATATATATACACAGATGTCATGAATAACACATTGCAGTATAAACTATAATTTTTGTGGGCTGGCTTGTAATCCATATCATAAAATATATATTAAAATCTTTAATGATTGCAACAAGTTCGTAATAATCTAAGCTGTAAATGCATGATTGTAATGCATCTAAAAAAGCTTGATGCGTGTGCTTTATGGAATTCACTCCAATACTTCAGAAGTGAATACAAGGTGTATATAAGCCAGCTCCAGATTCAGAATGCGGTGTTGCAAATTGAGGGCTGCCAGGGACGTGTCTGTGCCAGGAGCTGTGGCCCATGAGAAACCAAAGTTCTAGTGAATTTCATCAAATATCTCCAACAGAGGACTGATAGAGTAAGGAGTTTCCTTATTCTATCAGTCCTCTGTTGGAGATATTTGATGAAATTCACTAGAGCTTTCACCTGTGTTTATAACTACTATGACATGGAGACCCATATCCATACCTCCCAACTTTGTGAGATGGGAATGAGGGACACCTATCAGCAAAATTATGCAGGGCATAGGACACACCCCTGCCACGTCCCCTTAAAGGAGAATTGTTAAAAAAACAAGATTGGTTAAAGTGCTTTTTTTATTACTACTATTCCTTCATATTGGCTTTTGGAATTTACAAATGCTGCAATTTAGAAATTGGATGAAAGGTTTAGACCTGGAAAACACTTTTTGATAGATAAAAAGTGCATTTTATATACAACTATATAGATCAGACCAAAATGAGGAACACATGAGGAGGAATGAGGGACAGAGGGACATTGCTCCAAATTAGGGACAGTCCCTCGAAATCAGGGACAATTGGGAGCTATGCCATATCCCTCTGGGGGTTTGCACGTGTGTGCCTTGGTTTCCCACCGACCACTGCTCTGGCAGACAGACACATCCCTGGCAACCCTCAATTTGCAACACTGCATGCTGAATCTAGAGCTGACTTATACACACCCTGTATTCGGTCCTGAAGTGGGGTAAATTCAACGAAATGCATGTGTCAAGCTTTTTTAGATGCATTATAATCATGCATTTACAGCTTCGATTATTATGAACTTTCTGAAATCAATAATGATTTTACTATATATGTAGCGCTACCCCCAGAAGGGCCGCTGTAATATACTGGTGTCCCACACCAGTGATGGCTCACCTTCACCTGGATCCAAGTAACACCAATACACTATTTAAAATTTTAGCTGAGCTTTATTAAAACTAGCAATAAGCCCTGAAAAGAGATAAACCGATTAACAGAATACCAATATTAAATGCAAAGATATAGTACTGCTCGGTAAATTAAAACAGGATTGGGGTTCGTTCACTTTAACCGCCAGTGAGAGGCCTTGCCTGAAATGCACTGAGCAAGTGGTGAACAAAACTGTCAGTTGCACAATACAAAAATAATGTTCAACAATTTCCCAAAAATGATATTACTGACTATAAGAGCCTATGTAGGTCTTGTAGATTCTAGCTAACCACTGGCCACTGGGAATTCTAATAACACACACACAGTCTGCCAGCGTTGCAGACATCTCAAGTCTCCTGAAATCGCGGGAGACTCCCGCATTTGGATGCTGGCTCACGGACACCCGGGAGCGCCGGCGATCTCCTGGCTGAGCCTGTCACTCAGAAAGGCAGAGCAGCCCGAGCGGCGGAATGTTACCGAGCTGACACGCTGCCGCTTCCCTTCCCAGTGTTATCAAATAGACAGCACCCCTGGCTTCCCTGTAGACGTGCACTTCTCCCTTCCTGCCACTGGGGGCTGCTTGTATATACAGGTGAATTGGAATGTGATTTTAGAGCATCCCCAGTTTTGCCGGGGCATTTGCGAAGTGTTACCATAGCCTTGAATGGGAGGCATTGAAAAGCCTAAAACGCCTCCTGACTCCACATGAGGCTTCAATTTTGAAGCGACGCGACGCTAACACTTCATGTTTTGATAATATGAACAGCACTGTATGTTGTCCATTGTATCATTTGCATAGGCATTTGAGGGGTGTTTTTAACGCATCTGGAACACCTGCTTTTAATGCCAGTGTGAACTTAGCCTTGGGCATCCTATTAATTTCCTCTACTTTATTGACCCATAGTTGTAGTGGGGGAGGGGATACATCTCTATTAAGCTGGGTTGCATGCTTTAGGAGCATTAAAAATATCGGAGACATCTGTAAAGTACTATGTTCAGTCCTCCAGAAGGAGTAAAGTGATCATTTGGACCATGTGGTTTCCCTGTGGTTCCCACACCCGCGATCACGCTGTGAGCTGAGATGCGTGGGGGTGCCAGTCAGAATGAACAGCAGTCACGCGTGTCTCACAAGAGCAGCACAATTCGACCGTTGGTGGTTGTGGGAATTAATACGATTCCTGCACCCACAACTGGAATGCACAGTCCAGGCTAGTGTGAACCTAGCCTTAAATGGGAGTACTCAGAATCTGGTGCAGCTGTGCATGGTAACCAATCAGCCTCTAACTTCAGCTTGTTCAATTAAGCTTTGAAAATAAAACCTGGAAGCTGATTGGTTACTATGCAGAGCTGCACTTGATTTTACACTCTCCAGCATTAGAAAATAACATGTTGCATATGTTGGCAAATGTGAAGCCTCACTGCTGCAGCAAGGCACCTCTGCAAAGTGTGGCCTCTCACTCAAAACTGAGTTCTCAACTATTGGGCATAAACAGAAATGCAAAAATTGAACACAGGCTACCAAGAAATGGCCAATACTAGACGCCAAACATCACTCAAGGCAGCTGAAGGCCCCCCGGTGTTGATTTGGACTCCATAGGTTCCTTTCCTCTCAAAAGTACCCTCTTTGATTTTGGTCTTGTATGGCATACTCCCTTTGACTGCCATTTATTATTACACTATAATTGAAAGTTTTGTGTACTCATACATATATTTAAAATTTACATTCCTAATAAAACCTTTATCACAATAAAAATTATGTATGAAATTGTTCTCTTCATTTTTGAGACTTTTTCTGAGCCTCTCCTATCCTATGGAATTCCCTACTCCAATCTGTCTGAAGGTCTCCTACTCTGATCCCTGAAAACCCTTCTCTTCAGAGAAGCCTATTCTGCCCCTATCTAATAACTGTGCTTTTTTTCTTCTCCATCAGCCCTTCTCCCACAGTTAAAGTGTTACTAAACCCAGGACCCTGCATTCACTATATCTGGTCTCCCACAGTACACAGAACATGGACATGTAATAGTAGTATATATAAACTGCTGACTACCTTATCAGTAGTATATAGCAGTCTTGTGTCTGCTTAAGCTTGTAGGAGGAGTTTAATTTCTCTGTGACCCTCTGTCTAGACAGTGCTAAATTGGCCCTGTGCTGTTCACATGCACTCTCCCAAGAAAAAAAAAAAACTCACTAGCAATACACACCAAACTGAGCATGTGCAGCTTGACTCCTAATGCTCTGTTTTATCACAAGATGGGTTGGACTCAGTTAAAGAAGAGGAGACTCAGAGGGACAGAATCACACAGCCTTTATACACAATGCAGAGGATTAACCCCTTAGATTCCATAGTGAGTATAACAAGCATGCTTTACTGCATATACAGACCGATTTTACTGTTGTGGGTTTAGTAACACTTTAATACCTTTGGTAGCATTTCACCCTCCCTTTTAGATTGTAAGCTCTAATGATTCCTCCTGTATTGAATTGTAACTGTACTTTCTTTTCATACGTTGTAAAGCACTGCGCAAACTGTTGGCACTATATAAATCCTGTATATTAATAATAATAATGTATGTTATTGGCTTATTGTTGCAATAAATTTCTAAAGTGCTTAATAACGTTTTATTTATTGATGTATTTATCTGGACCACAGTTTTTAGGCAATTAGTAATTAGTGGTCAAAGTTTTTTTCGGTAGTTTTTTTGTTTCTATTTGACAATGAAAAATATTCAGCAAATGTATATTTCCTAACTGAAATATATATGAATGTAAAGGTAACCTTTGTTTGTAACGTGTCCTTTGATGCATATGAACAGTAGTTGGATTTAACAACAGCAATATCTCAGAAAGAAGTGAAGGTTTTATTTTTATTTTTAAATAAAATAAATATGTTACTCCTCTAATAACATTGATTTCAATACTATCAAAACATAAGTAGATCTGAACATAAGCATACATACTGTATATAGTAACGATGGCATCAGTAAAGCGAATTTGTTATAATAGATTTAGTCATGATAAGTACTGACAAATGTCTGAGTATTATAATTAATAAGAATGTTCAAAACAAACAGTGCTATCTACAAAGCCCTTTGGGCTTATTTAAGAAAAACCTGGGCCCAGACTATGGACATTATTGGTTTTACATCATTTTAACATGCATTAAAGGGGCTTTAAAGCAACTGATCCTTGACCTCTCTAGCTGCATGTACTGAAGTAATTCATTCTCAAAGATCACAGGAATTACTCTAATGTGTTTTAGCTGGTTTGTAGCAGCTTAAAAGCACCTCTGTGTGTTTAGATCGGAAGGCTGGCAAGCCACCAATATTCTGCTTCCATAATAACTAAAGGGGAGAGGAGTTGTGATTGCAGTGCCTCTGTTGTAAACATGAATTTCTCCACAATGCCTAAAGCTACTGAGGTGAAGGAAGACTTGTTTTAGTGTGCTTTTAATGCAAATACTTTAATGTACATGATCTGAGCAAAGGTAAATTTGAATACGTCAATGCAAAGTACTGTACAGCCGTGTGAAGTACGCTGCTTGTCATGGGTACTGGTACTGGGTACTGGTACTTCACGCATCCCTCTTTCTCTTCTCAAAGGTCTATGTGTTATTGATTCTCATAGCTCATCTCCTTCCATATCCATGGGATTGACATGACCATTGGTTTGTGATGTATTTACATGGAATTCTTTGGACAGGTCAACTTTGTTTTCTGAGATCAAGGGTCTCAACTTATCACAAGAGAAGAGCAGAGCAAACCGCAAGAGGCAAAAAACAGAGCTTGCTGCAATGATCACAACTGCAAAAATAAAATTAGCATTAGCAGTCATTGACAATAATTAGATACTGTATATAAAACAATCATTGACATTTTAGGCAAAGGACTATGTCCTTATATGTTTTGTTAACATGAATGTGTTATTAATACTTGAAAATATAAGAATAAAAGTAGGGTATTTTGTACTGTTTGGATTTTGAATACACGGATTCTACAATAGCCAATACAAATACTGTATGTACAAATTTACTGTATATATTTTCCTGCCAGACCTTACAATATTGAATACCGTATATCCTCGGGTATAAGCCGACCCGAATATAAGCCGAGGCACCTAATTTTACCACAAAAAACTGGGAAAATGTATTGACTCGAGTATAAGCCTTGGGTGAGAAATGCGCAGCTACTGTAAGTGGAAAAGAGGGTTAACAATGCCCATTTGCAGCCTCACTGTGCCCATTTGCATGCCTCACCGTGCCCATTTGCAGCCATAGGTCCCCCGAACTTCAAACTTGGTAGTTAAGGGTTCCTAGATGCCCCCTAGCTGCAGCCAAAATTTGGGGTCTCTGGACCCAAAGGGTCCCGAAATGACATTGCTGCAGATGGACACAGTTCACCAGTTATGGGGCCCCGTATCTCAGGGCCACTTGGTGCTAGGAACCCCAAATTTGGTGTGCAAACCCAGTGGAACTAGTACTACAACATATTCAATGGGATACCTAGCACCAAGTGGCCCCGAGATACGGGGCCCCAAAGTTGGTTCAGAAAATGTCAAGCACTTTTCTGCAGCAGAGAATGACATTTTCCGAACCAACTTTGGGGCCCCGTATCTCGGGGCTACTTGATGCTAGGAACTCCAGCTTTGGATATGTTATAGTGCTAGTTCCACTGGGTTTGCACACCAAATTTGGGGTTCCTAGCGAGATTCGGGGCGCCAAAGTCAGTTCGGAAAATGTCATTCTCTGCTGCAGAAAAGTGCTTGACTCGAGTATAAGCTGAGGGGGGCATTTTCAGCACAAAAAAAATGTGCTGAAAAACTCGGCTTATACTCGAGCATATACGGTATATTAAAAACTGGAAATTAGGCTCACATTTCCATTTTGTTATATTCATCAACATATTTGAGTTCATAATCCCCTTGGTATCATATAACTAATGCACTCTTTTTAAACAGTTTTAGATTTCCCAATTTGTTACCCACCATGTGATATGTATACTGACCTCTGCAGCTGCAGAGCAGAAACAATGAAGTTATTGAAATTTTCCCTTAGCAGCTCAGCTCATCCTTTCCCAGCTGTATTTTAGTGGTCTTACAGCCCTCTATTCTTTAATTTTAAGGCTTTGGTCAGATCCGTATGAGCACATTCACATGCGCTTATCGCAGGTTGGGCAAACCATTCATTTTAATGGGCTGTCCTACTAGCCAAAAACATGGAGAAGGAAGTCCCAAACCCTTTTGTTTAAATCGTGCCCTACCAAGCTGCATGGTGCATGTGAAAATGTGCCACAGCTGCTGATGCGTGGGGTACTGTTAAGAAGTAATGACATACCATGGGTCTGCTAAAGTGCAGTGTATTTGTCTTCAGGTAGTGAACGCATACAATTTTGCATGTGTTTCCCAGCCGAAGAAATGTGAACCTAGCCTAACGCAGAGCAAGAGCTCTGGGAGGTAAGAGTAATGCCCCGTACACACGGTCGGATTTTCCGACGGAAAATGTGTGATAAGACCTTGTTGTTGGAAATTCCGACCATGTGTAGGCTCCATCACACAATTTCCATTGGATTTTCCGACACACAAAGTTTGAGAGCAGGATATAAAATTTTCCGACAACAAAATCCGTTGTCGGAAATTCCGATCGTGTGCACACAAATCCGATGCACAAAGTGCCACGCATGCTCAGAATAAATAAAGAGATGAAAGCTATTGGCCACTGCCCCGTTTATAGTCCCGACGTACGTGTTTTACGACACCGCGTTTAGAACGATCGGATTTTCCAACAACTTTGTGTGACCGTGTGTATGCAAGAGAAGTTTGAGCCAACATCTGTAGGAAAAAATCCATGGATTTTGTTGTCGGAATGTCCGAACAAAGTCCGACCGTGTGTACGGGGCATAAGGTTAGGTGAGCTGCCTAAGTAAACAGTGTTAGTACTTCTGCTGTAAATTTTAGGGATGAGTTGTTCCAGAGTGCCTGCAGGTACAGAGGTCAGTGAGGGATCCAGAATTCAATTACCGTGTATTAGGAATGTGCAAACACTTAATAGTCTGTCACTCAATGTGCAAACACTTTAAAAGCTAGTAGAGGATGATCAAAATGTCAATGTGCATCGCCAGTTTGGTAGTTACAAAGAATACATCTCAGTAGTGTCCAACCACAAAGCAGGGTCTAAAGGATCTATGAAGGGTTTTTTTTAAGTGACAGAGGTTAAAGAAAAATAGCCATAATTGGTAATTTCCCACTACTGAATACCTGGCAATAGCAGTATGGATGTACATTTCCACAGTGTCCTAGCATACTCTTCAACCCTGTAGTGTGACAAATTTCCTTTGAACTTGATGTAATGTAACACACTTCACATTAGCACCTAACGTGGGCATGTGGAAAGTTTATAAAACTCAATCTATAGTACATGATAGGCAACTCACCATTTATTACATCATTATCTGTTAATTTCGAAGACTCTTCTGCCCCAACAAATACTCCAACCGAAGCAATAATTGCTACTGGGTAAATTGTAAAAGTATAGCGCACATATTTTTCAAAAATAAATGTTTCCATCAAGAACCTGTGAAATAGAACATAAAAATATTTGTACACTGTAACAGTATGATATGTAAGCCTATGTACAAAGGGGAAAACAGTAAAGGACCCAAAGAAACAATAAAACTTGGCAGACTCTGATCATATATGTTTAAGATCTGCATCTGGTAACCGACAGCATAAGCAGACAGAGTTAACAGCCTACACTGTCAGCTACTAGATGCAGCACTTACTTCATATTAGCAGAGTTTGCTATTGGAATTAAAGTAATAATAAGCTCTCAGTTTTTTTAAGTAATTTCAGCAGCTTATTTCATAACTTACTGGGGATGCAGCTTCTTTATCTTTTAATCCCTGCCTATGTACCTGTTTAACCACTTGCCAACTGCACTATAGTCGAATGACGGCTACAGCGTGGTCATTCAGTTCTGCTAGGGTGTCTATTGACATCCTGCCAGAACCACGGCCCCAGCAAACCCGCTACAGTGTGCATCCCGCACTCTCTATGATCGCTGTATCCTTCGGACACAGCTGATCACAGATCAGGGTAAAAGGCCAATCCCAGTGGCCCTTTACCACGTGATCAGCTGTTTCCCATCACACAATGTAAATACACTTGCCGGTTATTGGCATTCCTTTCCTCGCTCGCTCGCTATCACAGCGTGAGGAGAGGAGAGCCAGTAACCGGCAAGTGTGACAGGGGACATCTACACTGATAATCAGGGCACTTATCATCAGTGTCCTAATTATCTGTGCAGCCCCAACAGTGCCAACCAGGGCTGCCTATCAGTGCCCATCAATGACTCCTCATCAGTGCTGCTTATCAGTCCCAATCAGTGCTGCCTATCAGGGCCCACCTATTAGTGCCCATCAGTGCTTATCTGTGCTGCTTATTAATGCCCATCAGTGCAGCCTTTTGAGTTCCACCTTATTAGTGCTCATCAGTGACAGAAAAAAATTACTTATTTGCAAAATTTTATAACAAAAACAAAGAAAAACTTTTACTTTTTAATTCTGTCTTTTTTCATTTGTTTAGCAAAAAAAATAAAAACACAGTGGTGATTAAATACCACCAAAAAAAGCTCTATTTGTGTGAAAAAAAATTATAAAAATTTAATATGGGTACATTGTTGCATGACCATGCAATTGTCATTCAAAATGTGAAGCTGAAAATTGGCCTGAGCAGAAAGGGGGAAAAAGTGCCCATTAGGCAAGTGGTTACGCTGGTGCCATGATCGCTGCCTCCGTTTTCCTGTTTCAGGGTGGCTCCTTTCTCTGGCACCATCCTATGGAGCTTCAGTTGCATGCAGGGTCTAGAGTTGTGTCTCTCTACAATATGTACACCAATAGAAACACACAGCCCCTAATGCCTCGTACACACGTTGCGAATGTCGTACGACCGATTGTACGACCGTTCTCGCTTAATAGTCGCAAGTAGAAATTGAATAGCTAAATAAAGTCACGAAAATTCTCGTACGACAGACAGACAAAAAAAATCGGAAGTGATGTCATGTGTTGTAATGTATTTGTATTGTATTTTCGGACGACAACCATACCGACTAAAAGAAAATCGTACGATCTGGAATCGTACGAGGAAAATTTTTGTGTATGTCCGATCGAATAATATCGGATGAACGGTCGTGATGGGCTGTCGAAAGTAGTGTACACACGATCCGAATATCGTACGATCCTTCCTCGGATGACTGTTTTCGTACGATATTCGGATTGTGTGTACGGGCCATTAGCCTAGGATGGCAAGGCACTCCCCTGCTACTCCTCTCCTCCCCTGTCCTCCATTCAAAGCTTGTGTTTCATTCAGAGAAGTTGTAATACGGCTTCAATGAATGTAGGAGGTAGGCAGAAAGGGTGGGCATAGTTGGGCACTCTTGATGAGTGCCTCTCACCGCTCTCTCAGCTCCATTAACCCCTGTTGCACTGCAAGATTACGGCAGCAGGGATAGGGTTGTTTAGAGGAGGAAGATTTACATGAATGCAGGAGCCAGCGGCACCCCGCCGCATGGTGCATGTGAAAATGTGCCGCAGGCCCTGATGCGTGTGGTGCCATTAAGAAGTACACATCAGAATAACAGTAAGTAAGGTTCCTTGTGCTGTTTTTCCTTTTTTGACTAAACTTGGGCTAGGACTTTTTTCAAAATAGTTTAATGGAGAATAATCAATGATAAACTAAGCAGGGAATAGTCAAATGTAATAAACTAAAAAACACAAAGGGTTTAATGTATACTTAAAGGTTTACTTTAAAATAAAAAATACAGTTTGTGAAATTGCTAGAAAAAAATGGAACCATGTTGCTATGCATATCATGTCAAAACTACTCTTTGAGCTGGCTGCATAATTTGTGGTGCTTTCAAGGACAGATAGATCACTGCTCATTCAGCTCATTGCCACAAGAGGTCAGTGTAGTGCTTCTTTATTTCCTCCAACTAATACAAGTTTGCCTTGTAGACTATTTTTCTATACAATATAGAAGTATAGTTTTTCAAAACTTGCATTAGCACTACTGGATAAAGATGTGATCAAATACCAACTCCATATATTTAACTGCTGAAAACTGAAAATCACAGACTCTTACCAGAATAAGACAGCAAAGAAAAGAAGGGAAAGAACAATGGTGCTGACATCAGGATCAGGTATATGAACATTATACTTGAGTACTAATCCAAAATTGATAATCGTTGCAATGGATGTCCATGTGGCATAGGTTGCCAATCCATTATGTACCTGGGAAAAAAAATAAATACCTGTTATGATTCTATTCCTGATAAGAATTTCATTAGACACCATAGTAATGCTTGTATGCACATATGAGTTGGTTGTTTTTTACTTAGTAACTGTAAGTTACTAATTACTTTCTGATTTAGGTACTTAAAATTTTTTTTGTTTACTAAAGGTATACCTAATTGGACCAGGCAAAAGCCTGGTCCAATTAGGTATACCTTTAGCAAACAAAAATACAGGTTCTAGTTGACTATTTCTTGTACATATTGGAACAAAAAGGAACATTACTGTTTGCCACCAAGAGAGAAAAAGAGATGGCTTGATGTTTTCTGAGCTGTAAAGAGTCTTCTGACTCTTCTAAACAACCTGGACCCCTTAACCCTACAGTTCTTTTGCTGAGTTTAGTCACAACTGTCCACAGGTAGACAGTAGAGGGACACAAAATAAGGAAAACATTAACATAGTTTGTACATTTTGAGACTCGGGGGTTGATTTACTAAAGGCAAATAGGTAGTTCACTTTGAAAGTGAATTTTCCCCTAGCTTAGTGAATGAGGTGAAGCTCTACTGACTTCCATCATCCATTCATGTCCAACCAAAAATATTGTTTGTTTAGAAATTGTACCATATTTACCGCATTCACTAAGCTAGGGGAAAATCCCCTTGAAAAGCGAACAGCCTTTTGGCTTTAGTAAATCAATCTGTTTGTGCAGCTCCCTTACCCTGCTCTGACTTAGTATATCAGTTGTAATATATTATGTAATGGTTGACATGGTACCCATATGATTTGAGTTTGTTTTTTTTGTTTGCTTTTTTTGGGGGGGGGTGCCCCCCCACCCCAATTCTTAATGTATTTTATTGTAGCTTATCAATCCTTAGATGTGGTGGCTGCGTTAGGTTTCTATTTAGGCCTTTTCCTGATCCAGCCAGTAAGTCTTATTTTGCGACTTGAGTCAAACCATTTAACACTTGCCACTTTAAGCAAGCTGCTAGCAGGCTTCAGCAGGCTTTCAACAAGCTTTAAGAAGTGCTGAAGCCTGCTAACAGCTTGTTTAAAGTGGCAAGCGACACTCCAATTAGGATCTGTGTTGAACTTTTACAAAATGGAGCTGCAAAGTATATTTAAAGCTTCTTCAAAGCTTGCTGAAAGCTCTGCACATACTTTGTCAAAGCTTGCTGTTTACACTGCTCTTATACAAGCTGAAGTCCCTGTGAAACCTTCTGCTGGGACACATCACAGGTCCCGTAAGATTGCCGACCATTCGGGAGGCGCAGCACAACTCGCATATGCACAGTGCGCACCCAGCTATGATGCCGCAAGCTGTCACAGCCTGGTGCCCACAGTGGTAATGCTGGCACCAGCGAGAGGAGAGGGAGAGAACCGAGGGTTCGGGTGGCCACATTGCTGGATTGTGGGACAGTTGAGTGTGTGTTTATTAGATGCTACACTTTTTGTAGCTGCGGGCTTTTTAAAAAAAAACGACTGGAGCTCCACTTTAAGGATTGGTAAGCTACAATATATACATTTTTGTTTTTGGGTTTAATACTGCTTTAAGCCTGAAACATATTTCTGTTTTATTAACCATAGTGTTATTTCAGTATTAGGGACCATTTTTGACTAAACAGAAAGCTGGCCACACTTGTTACAACCTTAGATTGAACCATAACTATGTAGCATGATGATTTACCTAATATTCCATTCTATTTCTATCCTATCAAGTAGGTCTTAATACAACACAATTGTGTTGACAAAATCTAAAGAACATTTTAAAATGAGTATGTAACATATGTGGCCAGGTTGACACTTCCAACAAAGTTTCTTATGACAAAGAACTATGTTGCCACAAAGAGGTAGAGCCCTGGGTACGCAAAGTTAAAGGCACAGATGTTTTTTTTTTCATTTAAAGCAGGCATATGCAATTAGCGGACCTCCAGCTGTTGGAGAACTACAAGTCCCATGAGGCATAGCAGGACTCTGATAGCCACAAGCATGACACCCAGAGGCAGAGGCATGATGGGACTTGTAGTTTTGCAACAGCTGGAGGTCCGCTATTTGTGTATCCCTGATTTAAAGGGTTAATATATTATGAAAGTCTCTGCTCTTACCAAAATTCTTATACACCACAGATCAAAACGTTGGTGCTGTAACATCCAGGCCCTATACCGATAACATCTCCTGTAGGAGATGTGAAGCATCAAGAAGCATGTGATCGGAATTAAAGCCAGAAAGATATTGCCAAATATAAGAAGCCTAAAGGTAAGCAAGAAAACAAAGAAAAGCAGGTTACATGGTTGCTGTATTTCATAAGGATACGTATTACACAAAAAAGCCTAAGAAATATTACCATCTAACGTTGTATGCTTGGCAAGTAACCATATTTTCTAAAGTGTGGCCTTCAAACTAGGACTTCCACTCCCACATGAGCAAAAAATGAGAGGCCATACAGAACTCAGGTCATGGCATAATTTCCCCTTTGCTGACATAGCCTGGCCATCAGTATTTACAACCTCTGTGGCAGCAGGTCATATTCACTACTGCACAAGCACAGTAAGGCCAGGGCTACCCTGCGAGTAATTCTCTTTGCTACTTAGAGTTTTATCTATTCACCAACAGTTGTCTTAGGATCAGATTGGTGTGTTGTTATGAAATGGCTGCCAATGAGTAGTTTCTTAGTAGTAAAGAGGTTTAATGTTCAGTGTAGCCCTAGCCATACGCTGTAGTAGGAATCAATGGAATTCCCATCTCCTCTGCCAGCTTGGTTCTCTTAAATATGTGCTTAAATATGGGCTCATATACTGGCAAACTGGAGTAACTGAATATGATTGAATCGTGCTTGTATGTTTGACTGTCCTCTGGTGTTGCCCGTGTCTATGAATCCCTAAATAACGCCCCTCAACCCTGGGAAAGAGGGTGGAATGTTTTTGTTGCAGGTAAATGTATAGTGCATATACCAAGGAGTTGTAATGATGACCACACACACACAACAGGTTTCTGGAAATTCCAACTACTGTCAAGCAATTATTGCTCACAAAAGTAATTAAAGTAAATTTTTTTAAAACTAACGTGTAATCTTTTTCACAGTTTAGGTAAAATATTTATTGAACACTGAATAAAGAGTGGACCTTTGTAACCGGTGTTACAGTACATTACTTTCATACTAGTGTATGCAAGTGGTTATGGTGATGTCTGATGTGTATGTGTGGGATATGCAGCCGCGGCTTCCTATGTTTTTAACAATTTGACAACGTTGTCCAATTTTTTAATAGTCTTTGTCAGCCATTTACCCGTGATTCTATTTTTTGTTTTTGTTTAATTATTTGCAGTGGTATTTTTTGTATAAATAAAGCTAGTTTTGAAGTAACTATAGTGTTCTGTTTTTTGCCCTCTTAAGAGAACTTTATTCTCATTGTTTTTCCTGACTATTCTTCCGCCTGCTGCTCTGTACCTGACATGCCTGCTGGTTACTGACCCGGCTTGCCTCACTCTGCTCTGTGTCCAGCCCTTGGAAGCCATCACTGCAGCCTGCTAAATACCTGCTGATTGCCACCTGCCGGCCAGCTAAATGCTTGCTGCCTGTGACCTGCCAGCTGCCAAGTGTCTACTGACCATCTTCCAGCCTACTGCACCTGTTGCCCTGCATCACATCCAAGCCTGCATCCAAGTGCACAAAGACCTCTCATCTGCAACCACCATCACCAGACCTGCCAGGCACTCATGCCACTCCAGGCTCTTGTACCTCCTGTTACCTTATCAGGGGTACTGAGCCGGAGGTGTAAGATATCACCTTCCTCTCCACATCAGACTCCATCACCAGGTATGTGACAACAGCCTTCCATGTTCCAGATGGCAGCTTCTCAGTGAACATGCTATCTATTTATTCTGTGTTGGGCAGTCCATTTAAAGCAATTGTCATATGCAGTACATGTTTGCATCATAGTACATAATTGTGTTTTTCTTTCCGGATCAAATGATTTTCCGTCTTTTAGAATACCTAAAACATTTCAGTTTAATTGATAATGGTTTACCCTGTAAAGCCTACATAACTAGGACTTCCATACTGCTCCTCCAGTGAAATTACTGCTGCAAGAGAATATACAGCTATTTTCAAGCAGCAGCAAGCACTGAAGTCTATTTAGCTCCAGCTTTTATTTAAACACGGAACAATTCATTTTTATCTCTGCGAGTGATATGAGCTATTTGTGTAGTTCATTGAAGTAATCTGCTCTGAATGAATTGCATAGAAATACAATCTGAATGCATTGTATATTAGTCAGATAGGATGTGTCTAGAGCTCTTTGTTTCTTGTGAAACTAAACATTTGTTTAGCAAAGACCTCACAGATATAAACATGTAATACAATATGCAGAAGTTCCTTGCAGGGGATTGGAGCAAGTTTCTGGTTGGTAAGGGCTGATAGGTGTATGAATGAATAGCATACCAACCATTCAGTGCATTTTTATTAGACAATAGAATGGATGTGATTCATGCATCATACTCTATCCTAAACAATTGTACTCTCATCCTTCTTGCTAACCAGGCTGCATGCCCTCAACATGGGGGGGGGGGTGCTTTGAGGCGGGTTGCCCTGTGCCCCCCCCCTACCCCAAAGCACCTTGTCCCCATGTTGATGAGGACAAGGACCTCTTCCTGACAACCCTGGCCGTTGGTTGTTGGGCTCTGTGGGCAGGGAGCTTATCGGAATCTGGAAGCCCCCTTTAACAAGGGGGCCCCAAGATCCCGGCCCCCCACCCTATGTGAATGAGTATTTCACCTAAAAAAAGTGTCAAAAATTAAACACAGTACACATGTTTTTAAAGTAATTTATTAGGCAGCTCCAGTGTCTCTTCCGACTTCTTATCCCCTCTCCAGCTCTTCTGCTTCCTCCGCTGATGTCTTCTAGCCCTCTCTGGTTCTTCTCCCTTTGTCCTCTGTCTTCTGCCTCTGCCAGGTCTTCTCCGCTATTTTCTCACTGTTTGTTGGGTCTTTTGCTGGGTCTTCACCACTGTCTTCTCCCTCTATTCTTCTTCCGATGTTGACTCGACGCTCTCTTCAGCTCTAATGCTGGGTGCGCGATGTGCCACTACATATATTGGCATGGGGCGGGGTCACCAGAGGCCTGCCCCTTATGACATCACCGCCTGGGGAATGATGGGGCATGACGTCACCACCTGGGGCATGATGGGCGGTAAAGTCATAAGGGGTGGGCCTCCAGTGACCCCGCCCCATGACAATATAAGTAGTGGCACACCGTGCACCCTACATTAGAGCGGGAGAGAGTGTCGAGTCAACATTGGAAGAAGAACAGAGGGAGAAGACAGCGGAGAAGACCCAGCAAAAGAGCCAGCAAAAGAGCGAGAGAAGACCTGGCAGAGGCAGAAGACAGCGGACAGAGGGAGAAGAACCGGAGAGGGCTAGAAGACATCAGAGGAGAGCGGAGAAGACCCAGAGAAGAACCGGCAGAGGCAGAAGACATCAGCGGAGGAGGCAGAAGAGCCAGAGAGGGGAGAAGTCTGAAGAGACCATGGAGCTGCCTAATAAATTACTTTAAAAACCTGTGTACTGTGTTTTATTTTTGACACTTTCTTTAAGTGAATGGGTAGGGGTACAATGTACCCGATACTCATTTACATAGGGTGGGGGGCAGGGATCCCACCCGCAGACCCCGACAACCAACGGCCAGGGTTGTCGGGAAGAGGCCCTTGTCCTCATCAACATAGGGACAAGGTGCTTGGAGGTGGGGGGCGCAGAGCCCCCCTGCCCCAAAGCACCCACCCCCCATGTTGAGGGCATGCAGGCTGGTACGGTTCAGAAGGGGGGGGGCGCTCACTCATCCCCACCCCTTTCCTGAACTTCCAGCCTGTGTGCTCGGATAAGGGTCTGGTATGGATTTTGGGGGGACCCCCACGCCGTTTTTTTCAGCATGGGGGTGCCCCTTAAAATCCATGAAAGACCGAAGGACCTGGTATGTTCTTAGAGGGGGAATCCATGCTGTTTTTTTTTTACATTGTGCATGGAGTTCCCCCTGAAGATTCATACCAGACAGTGCCTGGTATTGTTGGGGATCAAAGTCGAATCCCTGTTCATTGAAGTCGGACTTCAAGTCGCAGGGCAAAGTCGGATCCACAGTCGTACGACTGTCTTATCAAACTCGCAACCGCAAAATCACGGCAAAACCGGAAAGTGTGAAAGGGGCCTTAGCAAGAACAGATCCAAGCCTTTCTTTGCTTACCCCCTGGTCTGGGAACATTGAAGCTGAAATGTTGAAATAAAAGCTTTGTGTTTTCATGATATACCCATAGCTCCAAACTGTCCCTGATTTTGAGGGACTGTTCCTGATTTGGACAAAGTCCCTCTTTCCTCCTTATTTGTCCCTTATTTTGGTCTGATATATATAGTTGTATATAAAATGCACTTTTTTCTTCCAAAAAGTGTTTTCCAGTGCTAAACCTTTCATCCAATTTCTAAATTGCTGCATTTGTAAATGTCAAAACCCAGTATAAAGGAATAGTAGTGGTTAAAAAAAAAAAAGGATTTGTGTGTTTAAAGTGGAGTTCCACCCAAAAAAAAAAAATGTAATTTATGTGCATAAAAAAAATGTAAAAAAACATTTGGAGAAAATTTTTTTTTTTACTCACCTCTAAATGCCTGTTGCTAGGGGGTCCCTCGTAGTCTGCCTCCTTCAGCACCTGGGCTCTTGACGTCACCTCCCTCGGTGCAGGAAGGGAGATCAGCTCTGCCCCCTCCCTCTTGTCAATCATCTGGGACACGCCACTCGCGCATGCGCAGTGGGTGCCCGGCTGTGAAGCCACAGCCAGGCGCCCACAATTACAATGCCGGCACCGCCGAGCGGAGGGGGAGACGAGTGGGGCTTTGATCCCCCGCATCGCTGGACCCTGGGACAGGTAAGTGTCCGATTATTAAAAGTCAGCAGCTGCACTATTTGTAGCTGCTGACTTTGAATTTTTTTTTTTTTAAGCGGAACACCGCTTTAACTAATTATTTTTTGTATAATTCTCCTTTAAGGGGAGGTGGCAATGGGTGTGTCCTATGCCTACATACTTTTGCTGATAGGTGTCCCTCGTTCCCATCTCAAAACGTTGGGATGTATGTATACATTATTTTAGACCCAGTGATATCATCACTGGGCCTCAGTGCTTCTCTATGTAATGCAGGCAGATCATGGCTGGTGGGTTGGGGGAGTTGCCACTTTTTCTTAATTTTTCTTTTTTTAGTATACACTATATGATTGTAACAGACCTGGGACATCTTTGGGCACTCTAAACAGAATAGTAATGTAGCACACATAGTGCCCCTTCATCCTTCTGTCAAGCCCTGTTCCGAACCACATTCCTATCTGAACAATGTGTCCGGGTGGACTGAAACCCGGACACATGATTCAAAACCCGGACTGTCCGGGTGAATCCCGGACAGGTGGCAACCCTAGGGCAGGGTGTTGTATATAGATTGCTAAAAACACAACAGCACCCTGCTTCAGTATTTCTCTCAAGAGCCCTCAGCCCTGGTAAAAGCAGGCAGCTGGCTCTTAGGTGGTGTTATGAAAATATCCAAGACACCTCAATGGGTGGATGCTGATCTAAAGAATTGGTAGTTCCTAGGCAGACTGCATTCATATGTGATGCTGATCCTACATGATTAGAAGAACTATAACCCAGTGCTGCATGCTGGGCTGGTGATGTCACAGGGGGTGGTGTCACTAGGTGATGTCGCATGGTGGCCCCCTCCCTTAGCTATTTAGGAACTATCACACACCGGAACAGGTAGATGGTGGGAGCCCTCGGCGCAAACTGAGCTTTTTTTTCTTCTTTTTTCAGGCCGGTGGTGGCAGCGGGTGCTGTGATTGACAATGGATCCAAACCAGGGGACATTTTTTTATTTTTAATAAAGGAATTGTCAAAAACTGTGCCTGTGTTTTTATTTCTTTTTGACACTTTTTTTGGTAAATGAGTAGGAGTACAATGTACCGCATACTCATTCACATGGGGGGAGGGGGATCTGGGGGTGCCTGGCTAAAGCGGGTTTCCAGATCCTGATAAGCTCCTTGCACGCAGACCCCCACAACTATCTGCCAGGGTTGTGGAGAAGAAGCCCTTCTCCCCATCAACATGGGGACAAGGTGCTTTGGAGCCCCCCATGTTGATGGTATGTGGCCTGGTATGGTTCAGGAGGGAGGGGGGTTCATGATTTTTCACAATTTTTTATTGCTGGCAATGTTTTTTTTTTTACATTCAGCTATCAGCGGGGAACCCCGCTGACAGCTGATAAGGCATCTGTTATTGGGGACGCAGCAGCTGCTCCTTAACAATCAGCTAATGATAAAGACGTCAGTAGCCTCCGGCTCCAAAAATTTACATCTGAACTGCATCTAAAATCGCAGCTGAACTGCTGAACATCTGTTTAGGAAATTCACAGCGAAACCGGAGGGTAAATTTGCACCGGACATGTGTGAACCTAGCCCTAATCTCTGACCTAGAGGAAAGTATGTAGTAAGTGAAGACAGAGTGAAATCAGAGCTCCTGATATCCACACTAGTCCCGTGTCAGTGACTGCATTAGAATGACAGGCAACCAGTATTTTCCACAAGGAAAGGTCAGCAGTTGTAGCCTCCATATTTCTCTCAGTACAGGTCTTCTTTAACTAAAGTAGTTTGCCTCTGATCTATGTGACTGATGCATTAGCTTATAATATCACAAAGCGTATGTCTATGTCACAATAAATCTAACCTCTACACTATTTATTATCCACTAAAGCCTTGGGAGGTGACCTCTACTGGAAGGAAAAACTGTCCATTACTGCCAACAGACCAGGGTGGTGTGAGCCTGCATAGTACATTTTCTGTAAAATAATCTGAAGCTTTCTAATGAGGTTTCACTGATGGTACCATGTGATACTACTGCCACAACGAGGGGTAAGGAAATGGACAACTTATGCCAGCCGTGTACACTTCTATTATGTCATGAATGTATGAACAGATAATGTTAGGGTAAACTCACAAGGGTATGTCTGAGGAAGAAAAGGGGCAGAGATTAATTCTTTATTAGACCCTTGACCTGAGCTTTAAACTTCCAATACGTTTCAGACTATGCTCTAATTTGGAGAATGCTTTAGGCCCACCACAGGCAGGTAGATCTCCAGGAAGGACAAGTAGAAAGATATCTGGCCATCCTTAAACTTGTTGTTGGAATGCCTAGACTAGTCACAGCCTTATTCCTGGATTGACGAAAGTGGGGTGGCAGTACACAGACATTATGCTATACTTATTCCTCTTTTCTAGAGAAGGGATCAATTGATACCCGCTAACAAAAAATCTAAAAAATGTTGGAAGTGACTATTATTGTTCCCTAGAAAGACCTCTAGGGCCTCATCCTTACCTGACTATTACAATTCTCAAATTTGGAATATCTTTAGCACTTATCAGCAGCGTATGTTAAACCTAACGGTGGTTACCAAGGGTCTGGCTGAGAATTTTTCTTGGCATATTCCAAAATCCTTTCATGTGCTCAAAATAACATCTGATAAATTAAAGTGGTTTTAAAGGCTCAAGGTTTTTTAACTTCATGTATTCTATGCATGAAGGTAAAAAAACCTTCTGTGTGCAGCAGCCCCTCCCAGCCCCCCTAATACTTACCTGAGCTCCCTCCGGATCCAGCGATGTGCACGTGAGCTGAGCTTCTCTCAGGTCTCTCATTCCTCATTGGCTGAGACAGCAGTGAGAGCCATTGGCTCCTGCTACTGTCAATCACAGCTAGTGAGCCAATGAGGAGAGAGCAGACCAGGGCAGAGCCACTGCTCTGTGTGTCTTATGGATGCATAGAGCGGGACTCAGGAGCGAGCACACACCAGTGCCCCCAGAGCAAAGGGCTTGTTATTGGGAGCACTGTCTGAAGAGGAGGAGCCATGAGCGCCGGCAGGGGACCCAACAACAGGAGGATCGGGGCTGCTCTGTGCAAAACCATTGCACAGAGCAGGTAATTATAACATGTTTGTTATTTTAAAAGAAAAATAACCTTTAATGTCACTTGGCCATTGGCTCCAGCTGCTGTCAATCACAGCCAGTGACGAGAGAGCAGGGGATGAGGCTAAGCACAGCACACAGAGTGGGGCTGGGGAGCAAGCATACACGAGTACCCCTATAGCTAGCAGCTTGCTATGGGGGCACTCGGCAGAGGGGGAAGGGCCAGGAGTGCTGATGGGGGACCTGAGAAGAGGGGGATTGGGGCTGCTCCATGTAAACCATTGCACAGAGCAGGTAAGTATAACATGTTTATTATTTTAACAAAACAAAAAAAAAAAAAGAAAAACCTATGTACTTTACAACCACTTTAAATGCATATCATATTATATCAATATTTTTCATCATTATTAAATTTACCTGAAAATAAAATATTTCCTAAAGTGTATCTATAGTCAAAATGTAAAATAATATATTCATTTCCACATTGTATTTCAATTATTTCTAACCTACTCCTAAACTAAATGATCATGAAGTTTGTGAAGATTTCCACACATTTACTTTCTTAAAGGGGAGTTCCAGCCTGTACAAAAAAGCAAATTAAAAGTCATCAGCTACAAATACTGTAGCTGTTGAATTTAATATAAGGACACTTACCTGTCCAGAGATCCCATGATGTCAGCACCCCAAGCTGATCCATCCATCGGCTCCAGGTGCAGGCGCCAGCATCTTCGCTAAGGGAAACAGGGAGTGAAGCCTTGTGGCTTACAGCCTCTTTCCTACTGCGCATGCACGACTCACACTGTGCTTTCTCAATGGTCTTCTTGGACCTGTGTGTCTCCCAGAAGGCATCAGGGGGAAGGAGGAGGGACCTGAAATTTTGTCAATTGCTGCACAACGATTGCGGCAATCTTACCCAGATGTGGGAGCTGTTACCTGGTTTTGACAGGTATCCGCTTCCCCCCTCCACCCCGAAAGGTGCCAAATGTGGCAGCGGAGAAGGGGAGGAAGCAAACAAGTGGAGCTCCAACTTTTGGGTGGAGCTCTGCTTTAAATTATGTGTCACACATTTTACAGAGCCTGCCTTCTGATTTGCAAAGGAGGTGAGAGAGGAGGAGTTTCAGGAGGCGGAGTAAGTACTGGAATTACTGCTTACAGGCAGCAAGGTACCATGGGACACGTAGTCATCAGACAGGAAGAACTCATAACATAAAAGAAGATTTTTCAAGTAAGCTTATATTGGATTGTCAAAATGACTGTATTATTTTTACAATGCTGATGTTACAAAATAAGAGTGTATGCTGTGTGATCATAGATTTCCTTTAGTATACAATACTGTGTAACATATCAATGCATTATTATTGATGTAACACTTTATATGTTCCAAGAAAAGAACTTACTCTCTATCCCACAGAAAGAGCCAGCCAATATTTATGAGATTGTTAAGTATCCATAAGGCAAAAAATTCAGGCGGATGAATGGTTGGTTTGGCATAAACACGTCCCATTTTATTCCTAATAAAATGAAAGAAATTATCTTTATACAAGTGCACAGATTTGTAGTAATCTATAGAAATATCATAAGAAAACTGCACAGACCCAGCTGGTCATAAATAATCATTTTTAGTTGTTTCCTAATATTAAATCCTAACTCCATCCAACACTTCTTATAAGTTAAAGCTTATGTCAGGTTTGTATTACCATCAGAGATTTCCCCATATGTACTGTCAGGACAGGAAATCTCCCAAAGAGGGACACAAAGAAAGAGAAATGTGAAGGCTTCACTGCTCTATCCAAAACTAAAACAAGCTTGGGTGGAGTTAGGCTTTAAGATTAAGTGCAACCTTTAGTAAGTCCCTAAAATATAAAAGTAAACCTTGTACAACATGGAAGATGTCAAACTGAGCATATGATGAAAAATGCATAAATCTGGGTACACTATGAGAAAATTGGAAGAAAAATTCCGTACGAGGCACAATATGTATATAGTGTAAACACAACTTTCGACAACCAATTCAGACTTTCCAAATAAAAATTTCTGAAGGGACAAACTCCCAAATTTTTCTCGTACTTGAACAGAACAAACGATTTTCGTTTAATGTGTACTGTTTTCGTACGAGAAAAATCAGATACGAAAGATTGTGTATGATCAGAAACAATAAACAAAAGAAAAAAGCTTTTGTCATACGAGAATTTTGGTACATTACTTCCATCCTCGGTTCTGACTTGCTGTGAAACATCAAGGTAGATCAGCTTCTGTACAACCATAGTGCCCATCCATGTATAGCCAGCTTAAAGCAGTGCAAAGTGGACTGACTACATGCAGTGTACTCTCATTGCAACCAGTCACAGTACACTAATCTGACTGTTTGCTGGTACACTTTGCACAGTCATTCATAGTACTTCTGAATGTGTAAAAACAATGAGATGAAATACTAATTTTATCCAACATGCCCATGCACTATTTAATGTTAGCCAAACTTCTTGTGGATTGATGACAGTTGCTTGTCATTTATCAGTGTAGCACCACCTAGCAGTGTTGCTAGAGTGCTAGGAATTTAGTTTCGTTAGTGTAGGTAAATTCAGGCTTGGTTGGCAGCTAAGCCTGTGTGTTTTTCTGGGTCAGGGTTTGAGTGACTCGGAGGGCTGGATGACTCACAGGCAGCAACTCTGAGACCTCCCCCTACTCTTGGAACTTGCTGGAAATTCTAGAAGAATGGGCATGGATGTAAGGAAGAGCTACCTGGAAAATTCTGAGGGCCCTGATGATTCCCCAACAGATGAGTTGGCAGAGGGGAATGCTCCTCAAATACTCAGGGTCAGCCCAGCTAGGGAAGTGGAGTTCAGGTGGTAGCTGGAGATGGAGGAGTGTTAGGCTGTCGTGGCCCTTGGGGGGTAGCCCCCTAGTCTGGGGGGGGGTTTGACCCCGGGCTTGGGCTTGGATGCGGAAGGGACCCTTTTCATGACACACGGAGGTGTCCTGACCGGTGGCACGGGGGCAAGTGGAGGACAGCAGGAGAACACTGCCGGGCAAATCTCCAGGGAGGAGACAGCCAGTTGGGCTGGGGAGTGTTAGTTGGGAGAGGACTGAGAAGCATGCCTGAGAGGACTGGGAGAGAGCAGTCTGGGATGGATGCAGAGTCAGTCTAGGAGGACTGTAGAGTCTTAGCCAGAAGGGCTAGAGAAAGGGGCAGCTGCAGGCAGTGCCTAAAAAGATGGTACCGGGATCAGTAGCCACAGGGAGACAGCTGGGCACTAGGACTTTGCTACACAAACAAGGCGCCCACGGTTCCTGCCTGCAAAGGGCATTTGCTACCGGTCTGACTGAGTCTTTATCAGATCGTACAAACAGTGCCAGCTGGTCTTGGGAGTTGTAGTTCTTCAAGCAAGATTTGTGCTGAAGGTAGAGGAGAAGTGTATATACGGACTGTATATAGTTGTGTCCCTAAAGAGTTCTATTGCTTTGATCAAGTGGGCATCTCATAATATCCCCTTCCCTATCCAAGTTTATTCCCCCCAATAAAACATGAAAACAAAGCTGGACTGTTCTTCTGACTCAAGTGTGCTGTGAAAATGCAGTGTGCCTGGCTGTGCAGGGTGGATCCCTTTACACTTGTGGGTCCTTAGGGGGTGCGCTACATCAGCAAAAATCAAAAAGGAATCACTCTTCATATTCCATCAGCAGAAGATTGTTTTCTTACCAATTATTTCACCGTATACTGTGCATCATCAGGGCAGTGCATGACTGCACCAGTATCAGAGATCTTGTACAACCATATGCAGCTTATGTGCCGTTTTACTGGATGGTAATGGCTGAACCGATTATCCACTTATAATATATTTAAATGTATAACTGATAAAATCAGATAAACAATGTATCAAGTAAATCTAGCTCTGCTTAATCCTTAATGGCTATTAAAGCAGCTACCACCCTGTGATATAAAATAAGAGTGTAACTTAAATCAATAATAAACCAAACAAAAATGTAATATATTGCAGAGTACCAATTGTCAAATGTGGTCTTTTTTAGGCTTTTTTTCCCCTTTATTTTTACATGATCCGGCCAGTAACACACTTCCAGTCTTAGGGTGTCTCCACTCTGCATGGAGGAGCACCTTTTCACAGCAGCACTGTCAGTCTGGGGAAAGGATAGTGTTAGATACACTAGCAAATTTAGATGGACTTGACCAATGAATTAAAGCTGATTTCCAGGTTTTAATAAAGTTTAAATAGTTTGCTTGGACCAAGCTGGTCCAAATGAACAACTTATTTGGCAATTACCTGCAGCAGCTGTCAGCGCTGTAGCAACTGTATGTAGCCTCATCTACTGTACATAGGGTATGCAGAGATGTGTTCCGGTGTTCTATCAGATTAGCGAACCCATCAGATCAGGGAATGGAAGTCACGTTTCGTCAGCTGCGCATGCGTTCCACAAGTTTGCTAATCTGACTGTACAGCAGCATCAGACATCTTACTACACCCAGCTACGGCTTGAATTTCTGAGTAATATTAGCAATAAAGTGAGTGTATATACAGTAAATGAATATAGTATGTTGACATCTGTGATGCTGTTTTGATGTTTAATTTTGAAAGCCTAAAGGTTTAGTGCAGAGTAATGCGGGGTGTACCAACATGGGCCTCCGCAACCTTCCTACTGCTGGCGTCCAACTTCTTTCAAAATGTAACATCAAAACAGCATCGCAGATGTCAATACACTATATTTATTTATATACGCTGACTTTATTGCTAAAATTACTCTATTCTCTTGCCACCACACGCTTCATATAAAGTCCCACCCCCCTTGCTCTTGCCCCCCCTTTTTTCTTGCTAAAATTACTCTGAAATTGATGACGTAGCTGGGTGTAGTAAGATGTCCGCTGCCGCCTTCTGACTGCAGGTGTTCTGTCAGATTAGCAAACCTGGTAGAGGTGGAACGCATGCACAGCTGACGGAACATCACTTCCCTTCGCTGATCTGATGGGTTCGCTAATCTGATAAAACATCAGCAGTGGGAGGAAAACTTCCTGTCCTGCTTCCGTAACAAAATCAAGACAGGCTAAGCACTGCTGAGCCATTGACAGGGAGCTGTGTGTTCTATAAATTTACACAAAGCTTCCTCTGATTGGATGAGGCGAAGAGGCGTGCAGATGACATGATGATCTCTGCCTCAGCCAATCCGAGGAAACTTTGTATTCATTTATAGAATGCAAAGCTCCCTGTGAATTGCTGAGCAGCACTCAGCCCAACTCTATTTTGTTCCAGGAGTGGGAGGGGAAATTCCCGTCCCACTGCAGGTACACAGTGCTGTATACTGTATGTAGATGAGGCCACACACAGTTTATACTGCGCTGACAGCTGCTGCAGGTGTTAGTGAAATAAATAGTTTGTTTGGACCACCTTAGTCAAAACAAACTATTTAAAAGAGAAGTATAGCCCAAACTTTTTTGGCCATACTTCTTATATGGGTCGCAGATTGCACTTATTTCTGCACTCCTGTAACCCAGATTCTGCCGACAGCAGGCTAAAGCCTGCTTTCGACTGACATCACAGAGCCGGTCCAGGCTTTGCAGGGATCCCGACAATAATGGTAGGATTCAACCAGATGCCTGACCAGCAGCTGGCTCAGCACACCACTGATAGCCTGAGCCAAATGCTCCCACCCCCCCCCCCCCTCCTGCCTGGAGCTCCAGTGAGATCTGCAGGGGCAGAGCAAAGAGCAGGTCCCAGTCACTGATCTCTGCTTAGTAAGGACCAAGAGATCAGTGGTCGTGTGATCGCTCAGTTCTTGGGATTAGAGCCGGCAGGGACAGCTGCAGTACCGAACTGATGCTGCAACCATATAGGTGAGTGTGTGTGTTTCTTTTTCCTATCACACCTTTCTCTTTTAACTCCTTAATGACAACAATACGCATGTATGTGGCCTCTTGGTGGGTGGAACTTAACGCCGAGCAGGCGCATATATGCAGCCCTGTGCAAACCACTTACCTGCTGAAAGCTCGCTCCATGCACGCTCTCAGCATGGTAGCTGGCAGGGATCAGTAAGCTCCCGATGGATACTTGCAATAGGGAGCTTTCTGATCATGTGGCCACTGTGACATCCAATCACAGTGGTTACATGATCCGAATGCCCGCCCTTCGCCCTCCTGGCATCTGAAACCTCCTAAAAGGCCAGGAGCTACTGGCATTAAAGGGTTAAACTTCACTAAAACCTGCTGTTCTGCTTTTAAGCCAAACCCCAGATAACACTCTTTACAGTTACAGCAAAAGTTTTCTTTTTCCCCTTTGGGATAAAGGTTTTACATAAATAAGTAAAAGCTGATCATTGTAAGCCCCTCTGTCAGTGTTAAATGGTTTATCTCAACCCTCTAACTGCCCCCTTTGCTTGACGGTTTGGTCTGTTAAATTACATTGAAAAATTACAGACTTACTGGTTGGCTATCACCAGTTAAAAATAAAGGAAAACAAGCCCGAAAAAAGGAAACTAATGCAACTACCAAATCTAAGGATTGGTCAGCTGCGATAAAATGCATTTTTGTTTTTTTGGTTTAATACTAGTGGAACATTACAATGAAAAACAGAATTACTAGCCTGATCAACAGGTGAAATTAAAGGAAAAAATTCAATAAAGAAAAGAAATGCAGCCACTATATCTAAGAATTGGTAAGATACAATATAATACAGTTTTGTTTTGGAGTTTCATACCGCTTCAAGCTCTATAAATTCCCATTTCATTTTACACCCAGTATCCACATCACAGCTGTTCCTTCTACTAATGTTTTTCCTAAGCTAACTAGAGGTTCTACAACTATTCCCAATTTCTTGTGCATGTTATATCTTTATCTCCATTATTTATTCTCTTTTCTTAAACAGGAAATGTCATCTTCTCTTTAGTATGACTAGTACAGTCTGGGTCCACATATATGAGCAAAGGATGCTACAAGAAATTTCTATTCTCATGCTGCTGCCACCATTGAATTATATTTTTTTATAATTATTTTTATTTCATTAATAATTTATTTCATAATTGATTTTATTTCCAATCCTGCAGTTTACTATTTACCTTCTGAACAGTGTGGAGAAGACATATACAATCCATAGTCCATTCCAAATATAAATTACAGACCAGATAGAAAATGTCCAGCCTGCAGGAGTGACATCCAGAGGATATTTGGCGGAAACGTTGCTAGCCGTTGTTTTGAATAAGCCTGAAATGCGAATTACACTTAATGATAACTGATAAAAAAATGACAGAGTATGTCCTTTGTCAGAAAAGTCACATTATGGCTGCATATGCCCATCAATTAAAATATTTTATGTTACACAGTTTAACAAAGGTTCTCCCACACTATGTGAGCCAATCTTTCATGAGCCATCTTTTTGTTGGGGAAGTTCTAGAGCTGCTTCCGCTTAGGGTTATGCATACACAAGTTCTGTTGTACCTGTCTGAAAAAGCTTGTGATGTAATCAGACGTTTTAACACTCTTCCTAATTATATACAGTATGCTCAATTTGTAAAATGATTCTAGGATACTGTCAAAAATAAGTTTTCTGTAATTTTAGCATTTTTTGGTATTTCTGGGTTTTTGCATACTGAGAACTGGTATTAAAATGGCACAGACATAGCATTACGTTACCAGGTTTTTTTTTCTGGTGCACCTGAACTTAGGTTATTAATATTTCCTGTTACATAGTTACATAGTAGGTGAGGTCGAAAAAAGACACAAGTCCATCAAGTCCAACCTATGTGTATAATTATATGTATTACATTATATATTCTTGTATGTTGCGGTCATTCAGGTGATTATCTAATAGTTTCTTGAAACTATCAATGCTCCCCGCTGAGACCACCGCCTGTGGAAGGGAATTCCACATCCTTGCCGCTCTTACAGTAAAGAACCCTCTATGTAGTTTAAAGAGTAGTTCCCATTTTAAAAACAAAATTAAAAGTCAGCAGCTACAAATACTGCAGCTGCTGACTTTTAATAATCGGACACTTACCCGTCCCACGGTCCAGCGATGCGGGGGATAGAAGCTCTGCTTGCCTCCCCCTCCGTTCGGCGGCGCCGGCATTGCAACTGTGGGCGCTGGCTGTGGCTTCACAGCCGGGCACCCACTGTGCATGCGCGAGCGGCGCCGCGCTCCATGATTGGCCGCTCAGTCATCTGGGACCTGTAATGTGTCCCAGATGATTGACAAGAGGCAGGGGGTAGAGCTGAGCCCTTCCTGCGCCAAGGGGAAGTGATGTCACCAGCCCAGGCACTGAAGGAGGCAGACTACGAGGGACCCCCTAGCGACAGCCATTTAGAGGTGAGTAAAAAAAAAATTTTTTTCTAAATGTTTTTTTTTATTTATTTTTTTAGGAACATTCATGCTTTTTTTTTTTTTTTGGTGGAACACCACTTTAAGGTTAAACCTCTTTTCTTCTAATTTTAATGAGTGGCCATGAGTCTTGTTAAACTCCCTTCCGCAATAAAGTTTTATCCCTATTGTAGGGTCACCAGTACGGTATTTGTATATTGAAATCATATCCCCTCTCAAGCATCTCTTCTCCAGAGAGAATAAGTTCAGAGCTCGCAACCTTTCCTCATAACTAAGATCCTCCAGACCCTTTATTAGCTTTGTTGCCCTTCTTTGTACTCGCTCCATTTCCAGTACATCCTTCCTGAGGACTGGTGCACAGAACTGGACAGCATACTCTAGGTGCGGCCGGACCAGAGAGCGGGAGAATTGTTAGCTTACAACATATTTATCTTCTGCATAGAATGGAGAATAGTTTTAATATCTGTTTTTTATTGCTTTCAGCATCCTTATTGAGTAGAGTTCCCTAACGTCTGTTCTTGTGACAGGAGGTCTCTGAGACAGGAAGTGAGGGTAAGTATCTCCAATAGGGACACAAAGAAGCAATAAAACACTTTCTTAGCACAGGGAAGAAGGGGTTTATTTGTGTGTGTGTCTCTATTGGGACAGTTCTTTCACTTGGTTTTCTGCTGACTTCTGGTAACTTGGATGGCAAATGAAGAGAAATTTGTTTGAGAAATTTGCCTTATGTTTGGTACAAAAAAGGTAGAGGTTTTAAAGTGGTAGTCCAGTCAAAGCCTAAAGCCCCGTACACACGATCGGACTTTCCGATGGGAAATGTTGGATAACAGGCTGTTGGCTGACAATCCAACTGTGTGTATGCTCCATCGGACAATTTTTGTCGGACTTTCCGCCAACAAATGTTGGCTAGCATGTTTTCAAATTTTCCGCCAACAAATGTCTGTTGTCGGATTTTCCGATCGTGTGTACACAAGTCCGTCGGACAAAAGTCCAAAGTACAAACACGCATGCTCGGAAGCAGAAGCGGTCGGTCTTGTAAACTAGAGTTTGTGATGGAAAATTAACATTTGTGACGTGGCAAATTATGAAATCTCCAAATGCAGCGCACAATTATCTTCTTCTTTAATGGGATAATAATGAAGCTGCTTTGCTGGTGATACCGATGGAGTTATTGCAAATGAATTTTCAAAGGCTTTTTTTTTCTAGTGATATCAAGAATAATATTATTATGTTTTTTTGTTTTTTTTTTATTATTTGTGCAAGTTACCACAACACCATTATCACTTAGTTTTTAAGATCAAAGATACAACTATGTTGGTGTCCCTTGTCAATTTTACATTGTATTTTTTAAAATGTAACTGCCTACTCCCAAACTGTCATTTGAAGTAAAACACATCGCCAAGTATTATTCTCCACAATTTTTTGATTGTGCATTAAAAAAAAAATAGATATGCTATCTGCCAATAGAACTTAACCAAAAAGTGCATTCTATGCATCAAAAAAAATAGAAAATATACCAAATCAAATCATTATTCAACCAAAAAAATAATGTCAAAGCAATAACTCCAAGGCCAATAATAACTAACACGTTATCTCCTCCGATTCCGGAACATGTCTGGTTGACGAACAGCCGCTCAGAAATGAACTGAAAGCACGAAATGAAAAGCGCTAAATGAAAAATGTGAAAAGAAAAGCGTGAATCAACACTCACCAAACTTCTACTAACACGAAATTAGCAGAAGGAGCCCAAAGGGTGACGCTAAAGAGCTGAAAAACCACATAGTACGTCTAGTATGTCACTATGTTCGTAATTATTGGCCAACATTTGTGTGACCGTGTGTATGCAAGACAAGTTTAAACCAACACCCTTCGGACAAAATTCCACAGTTTTGTTGGCGGAAAGTCCGATCGTGTGTACGAGGCATATCTGTACTTAAACCTGCTCCCACCCACATTCTAAGCCTATTCTAACTACTGTGGAGGGTGCTGCAGTATGATCGGCTTCAGTGTACCGAAGGGACAGCCAACAATGGATGCCCCATAGTAAGCCTAGGGGTTGCAGAGTCGCATGCTCATGCAGTTCTGCAGCCATTATCGGCAATCTCTCCTCTTCCGTAAAGCTGGTCACTAGAGAAATCATGTGACTGGACCAGAGCGCCCTCAACATAGGTAAGTATAGACATCTTTCCTTTATAGAGTAGGTAGAATAGGCTTACAATGGGGGTGGGGGCAGGATTAAGTATAGTTAGGATTTGACTGAACTTTTACATTTTTGATATAGATTAAAAACCCACCAGGTTGTTATTACTACTTGTGTCTCCAATTCTTTATATGTCTTGGTGGCCAACTTCATTGGAACAGGGAGTGATAGAAAAGCCCAAATTTTCAGTTATTACGTTTTCTAATAGGGATACTTATTGCAGTGACAACCGGCAAAAAGAGGGTCTTCATTTTGGAGAGATTTTCTCTAATTTCCTGTTGTGTTTATGAGACAAATACTGAATATAAATCTTCCCGGTGGGACACAGACACCAAAAAAAAAAAAAAAGGTTTTAACCCTTCCCCACTCTTTAAAAAAAAAAGAAAAGATTTTGGATTTAAATATATGTTTATATCATCTACATTGTAAGTACTCTAAATAATGTAATGATCAAAGATTGTTTTGTAACAATTGTGGCAACTAATTTGTATCTCTTTGGAGAGACTTGCCTTCACTTCCTGTCCTGTAGACTCAACGGGGATTGAGAGGATATCTTTCTAATATGAGGGAAATCCCTGCTTAGGGAGTATTTATGAGAACAAGTGTACCCATTGGAAGATTTCCCCTCTTTTTCTGTTCTGGTGGCAGTTTTGTTTTTACCACCACTTCATTGCCAGGAAAATTACGTACGTAAGTGAATCTCCCTTATCCGCTTGCCGACTGTCTCACGCCGATATACGTCAGCAGAAGGGCACATACAGGCAGATTAACGTACCTGTACATTGCCCTTTAAGAAGCGTTTTGCGGGGGTGCGCGTGCCGTGAGCTCCGTGAGTGTGATCGCGGGTCCCGCTGACTCGATGTCTCGTGGGGATAACCGCGATCATCTCATGGAGAGGAAGAACGGGGAAATGCTGATGTAAACAAGCATTTGATCAGTGTCATGTCACACATAGCCCCTCCCCCCGCACAGTTAGAATCACTCCCTAGGACACACTTAACCCCCTCACTGCCCCCTAGTGGTTGACCCCTTCATTGCCAGTCACATTTACACAGTAATCAATGCATTTTTAATCACACTGATCGCAGTATAAATGTGAATGGTCCCAAAATAGCGCCAAAAATGTCTGATCTATCCGCCATAATGTTGCAGTCACGATAAAAATCGCTGATCGCCGGCATTACTAGTAAAAAAAATTATTAATAAAAATGCCATAAAACTATCCCCTATTTTGTAAACGCTATAACTTTTGCGCAAACCAATCAATAAACCCTTATTGCGATTTTTTTTTACCAAAAATATGTAGAAGAATACATATCGGCCTAAACTGAGGAAAAAAAATGTTTTTTTTATATATTTTTGGGGGATATTTATTATAGCAAAAAGTAAAAAATAATGCGTTTTTTTTAAATTGTCGCTATTTTTTTTGTTTATAGCGCAAAAATATAAACCGCAGAGGTGCTCAAATACCACCAAAAGAAAGTTCTATTTGTGGGGAAAAAAGGACGTCAATTTTGTTTGGGAACCACATCGCACGACCGCGCAATTGTCAGTTATCAGTGCCGAATCGCAAAATGTGCTCTGGTCTTTGGCCAGCCAAATGGTCCGGGGCGTAAGTGGTTAACAGGAACACAGACAACAATAAAAACCTAACAGGATTCTATCCCCCTGCCACTCTATTCAAATTTTTAAAAAAAGTTTTGCCTTTAGTTTTAATATAATGTCTTTTGAAGAAAAAAAAATCATGGACATTTCTAGGGACATTATAAGGATCCTCCAAATCTAGATCTATCCCTGTAAAATAGTGACAGATGGTGTTTTGGGTCATTTAAGTCTGTCACGTGCCAACAAATCTTTATATATGTGTCTGCGATAGGGGCTTGTATACCTGTACAATTTACACTTTGCTTTTAACTTCCGGAAGTTGTCAGATAATGATATCAGTTTATTTCCTGCTTTCTATGATTACTTGTTCTATTAATAAAGGTATGTTTTTAGTTTAAACATCTAAATAGTGAACACGTCATGCCTCCATAGCAGAGAAATATCACTGTTATATCTAATAAAAATGAATACACTTATATTGTACTCACCATTTAGTTCCACTGCAGATATTGCATTGAATATGACAGTGCAAATATACGAGACGACCGAGAGGCAGATAAGAGAAACCAGTAGGATGTTATGTGCCCTCATCGCGTCCACGTTAGTTTAGGGTATAGATATGACTTTAGGCTAAGAATCTTCAGGTGGTTGGTGGTCACTCCGCACTTCCTTTATATACATGAACTACTCCGGCTTGATCTTATCTATGAGACTTTGTACTTGCGTAGTAATTAGCCTTATGAAACATCAACAAGTCATTTTTCAGTTTATTGCCGGCAATAAGGGACACTTGTGTAACAGCAAAAGTATTTAAAAACATAAAATCTTAGGTAAGATGCCCCCCCTGAGATTTGAATACAGTTATGTAACTGGTTACACAAGTTTTCTACTTCTACTTATACCTTTAGAGTTCTTATTGAATATTGTATATTACACAATTTAAAAATTAGGGATCTCATACATTTGTTAACCATGTTTCATGATCCATCTCTGTTAAAGTGTTATTGATTTCTTCCATGTGATCTTATACCTCCAGGAGTTCAGGCAATACCTCTCTTAGGGCTCATTTACACTTGCTTTGGCTTCAACACACATTAAAGCGCTTACCGCTTCAACATGCTTTTATGATGTGTTTTTGATGCTTCGGTGTTACTTCGATGAAGCTTTGGTGATGCTTTGGAGGAGCATCGTGGATGCTTCCGTGATGCTCTTTTGAAGCTTTGTTGAAGCTTGACAGGTGACCTGCGTGTGTGTTTGATTTCATCGGTGGCTTTTCAAATGGGTGTTTTGATTTGGTGCAGATTCCATTTAAACTTGCTATAGATAACAATATTTCTACCCAAATAGACATGTACGCAGCTGGAAAGAAATGTGAGTGCAGGACATGCATGACGTAGTGGAAGTATCCGTATTTATCAGCGTATTACACGCACAGGCGTATAACACACACACATTCATTTTAAGAGGGAAGTTTCAGGAAAAAAACTTAAATTTTAAATAAGGAAGTTTGAAGCAAAATAAGGGTCTGTGCCCATCTGCAGCCTCACCATTGCCATCAGTGCAGGCTTATCAATGCCCATCTGCAGCCCCACAAGTGCCATCAATGCAGCAGCCTCACCATTGCCATCAATGCAGCAGCCTCACCATTGCCATCAATGTAGCAGTCTCACCATTGCCATCAATGCAGCACCCTCACCATTGCCATCGGTGCAGCCTGATTGATGCCCATCTGCAGCCTAGAGGGGACAGGAAGGGGGGCGGGACGAGCGCCGACAGATTACATACAGTGAGAATCTCCTATGATAGACGGAACAGTGGTCCAATGGCAGCCCAGGAGACGGGACTTCCTATTACAGAGGCCGCCAAGTAAACAAGAGATTCTCACTGTATGTAATCTGACGGTGCTCGTCCTGCCCCCTCCCTGTCCCCTCCAAGACAGCTAAAATTGAAGTATTGGCGTATAACACACACGCTATTTGCACCCGATTTTCAGGGTGCAAATGCGTGTTATACGCCAATAAATACAGTAACCACCAGACTGGAATAGGTTAAGTTAGGTCAGGGACGGATCCAGGGGGGGGCAACGGGGCAATTGCCCCCTCCGAGAAATGCAGGTGAGTGACAGAGCTGGCAGGTGGCACCGCGGGTGAGAGAGCTGGTGGGCAGCTCCGTAAGTGAGAGAGCCGGCGGGCGGCTCCATGAGAGAGCCGGTGGGTGGCTCCATAGGTGAGAGAGCCGGCGGGCGGCTCCGTAAGTGAGAGAGCCGGCGGGCGGCTCCGTAAGTGAGAGAGCCGGCGGGCGGCTCCGCAGGAGAGAGACAGCGGTCTGGCCCGGCGGCTCGGTTGGTGAGATGTGCCGCTCTGGCCAATCAGGGACCCGGCGGGCGGAGGAGCAGAGAGATTACATCATCTCTCACCGCCCGGCGCCCGCCCTGCATCCCTGCAGTTCCCCCCTCACCTCTGGGACACTAGAGACCACCTTAGCAGGAAAGTGACACAGCAAGTGACTGTCAGTGCGCAACGTGTGGCAAGTGCCAATCTGCATCTGGTGGCAGGCGATGTGGCAAGTGACAATCTGCATCTGGTGACAGGCGACGTGGCAAGTGACAATCTGCATCTGGTGACAGGCGACGTGGCAAATGACAATCTGCATCTGGTGACAGGCAACGTGGCAAGTGACAATCTGCATCTGGTGACAGGCGACGGGGCAAGTGAAATCTGCAACATGTGGCAGGCGACGTGGCAAGTGACAATCTGCATCTGGTGACAGGCGACGTGGCAAGTGACAATCTGCAACATGTGGCAGGCGATGTGGCAAGTGACAATCTGCATCTGGTGACAGGCGACGTGGCAAGTGACAATCCGCAACATGTGGCAGGCGACGTCGCAAGTGACAATCTGCATCTGGTGACAGGCGACGTGGCAAGTGACATGGCAAGTGACAATCTGCATCTGGTGACAGGTGACGTGGCAAGTGACACACTCCGGGCTCCCACTGATTCTGCATTATGGTGAGTTAAACTATTTAATTTTTTATAACAATGTAATAATAGTAATAATGTGCTTCAATCATCCTGACACCATAACAACCATGGTGCCGTGATGATTGAAGCACCAACACCAGCCATTTCCCCATAGATGTACCCCGAAAAAATATATTTTCTGGCAGTGCCCCTCCCAAGACTAGACTCTGAATCCGCCCCTGAGTTAGGTGCTGGTCAGATAAAAGAAATTGCTCTTACCGGATTGGAGGAGTCACGGGGAGACAGGGAGGAGCCGTGTGATAATAGGGTGGGGGTAGAGCAGAGGCACATCAGTCGGAGGCAGAAATCGTGGTGGAACGTCTCTCCCTCCTGCCCTAGTGGAAGTGATTTGGTTATGGTGAAGAAGACGGAACTGCGGTTGGGTCCTTGATGATAGCTATACAACATGAGGTATTTGAGAAAACGGTGGGACCCATCTCAGGTATGGTGTCCTGCCGGTTGGTCTGGTTCAGTCTAGACTACTGGGTAGTAAGGTGGTAGGGGTCTGTGGTCAGTTAGCGAATCCTCGAGGTGATATTTGGCGGCTGGGGACAGAACCTAACTTAGAGGTACCACAGATTCCAAAGTTGGGAAGATGGGGTCGCCAGAGACCGACAACCAGTTATTCGGATGGGAGCTGGAGTATTTAATAATGTTTATATTTTAATTTGGTTGTGAGTTAATAAAGGCCGAACCGGCCATTTATATCCAATTCAGTGTCAGTGTCCTTATTTATTAATAAGTGGGAGTGGTAGGTACAATCTTGAGTTGGGGTAGTAAGTTATCTGAACTACCCTAGTCATGTAATTTTACAGCAAATGGTGTAAACAAACTGTTCTGTTTCAAATGCTATTTTATGCCTTGACATACCTTTATAGACCCAGTCTGTCTGGATAGCATGGTCACTTGGTGACCCTGCACCATCCACAGGCAGCTTAACCAGTTCAACTTCTGAAGGTTTTACCCCCTTCCTAACCAGGCCATTTTTTGCGATACAGCACTGTGTTGCTTTAACTGACAATTGCGCGGTCATGAGTCATTGTACCCAAATAAAAATGTCTTTTTTTCCCCCACAAATAGAGCTTTCTATTGGTGGTATTTGATCACCTCTGTGGGTTTTATTTTTTGCGCTATAAACCAAAAAAGACTGACAATTTTGAATAACAAAAACAATATTTTTACTTTCTGCTATAAAACATTCCCAATAAAAAAAATTTAAAAATCTAATTTCTTCATCAATTTAGGCCAATATGTATTCTGCTAAATATTTTTGGTAAAACAAAATCCCAATAAGCGTATATTGATTGATTTGCACAAAAATTATAGCGTTCAAAAACTATGGGATAGATTTAGGGACTTTTTTTTATTGTTTTTACTAGTAATGGCAGTGATCAGCGATTTTTAGTGGGAATGTGACATTGCAGCGGACAAATTGGACACTAAGTGACACTTTTTGGGGACCAGTGACACCAATACAGTGATCAGCGCTAAAAAATTCACTGATCACTGTATAAATGACACTGGTAGAGAAGGGGGTTAACACCAAGGACAATCAAGGGGTTAAGTGTGTGCCTAGGTGGTGTCTGATAACTTTGTAGGGGAGGGACAGACTGGAGGAAAAGAGAGATTTTGTTTCAGCTTAGCTGAAACACAAAGATCTCTCCTTTGCTCACTGACAGATCAGCGGTTTGCCTTGTTTACATGGCACACCGCTGATCCATCTCTCCACAGAACGATCGGCGGGTCGTGGCGGGCAATCGTGGCCATCGGACCCGCTGATTGCCTCCCACTGTGTTTAATCACAGCGGGTGCAGCGATCAAGGGGCGCGCCCCCTACGCTGCGTGTATGAAATCACGTACAGGTACCTGATTTTGCGCAGCCGGGCCGCCCTGCCACAGTATATGTACAGGGGGCGGTCCAGAATCGGTTAAAAGAGAAGTTTGGGTTTTAAAAAAAAATGTTACTCACCTAGGTGAATGCAGCATAGATCTGAATCTGTCCCCCACTGCTTATCAAAGAGTTATCAAAGACTGCTGATCGCTCAGTTCTCAGTCTTCACTGAGCAGAGACTCAGAGACTGCCCCTCCAGCACTCACTGGAGCACCAGGCTATGGATTGGGAAGGAGCAGCTGACTCAGTCTCCCAGCAGCTTGCAGAGAAGCTTCACCAACTGCCGATCCCAACTGTAAAGTATGCTATGCTTGCCTTTAACCACCTTCCCATGTTGTTTGTATTTGGTCCATGTTTTAGACACAGCCGACTGTGAACAACCAACATCTTGTGCAACACTGCGTGATGATTTACCCTCTTTACCTACATACTAACAAGCAAATTTAATCTGATGCAGGTGTTAGTGTTTGTAATGAAAATTTACAGGGTGATTCCATAATTTTTTCCTCAGAATTGAGTGATTCCATAATGTATTCCCTGTGCTTGTTCTATAAATCTAACTGTTACTGGCCACCACAATTATTTTTCTTGATTTCTTTTAGTGTTTCTTAAAGCCAGAAAGTTGCCATTTGAAATGCCTTTAGTTTTTGGCCATGTCTGTGATCTGCTTTTTTTCTACAACAATAAACAACTGAAGGAACATCCTCAGGGACTGGTGAATCCATCGTTTTTGCCAGGGGTTGTAGTTCTGCCTCTTTAAAGGGGTTATTCTGTCATTGCTAAATTTGAAACAAACGTGAAAACTATGAGCTGGTTCTTGAACGTGAAGGAAACATTACCTTGTATATACAGTATGCTGTTAGATTTCCCTTGACACAATTTTACTTAATTCCATTACATGCACCATTTAGCAGCCATATTCTGTTGAAAAACACTGACTTAGGTAAATTTACAATTTGTAATGTAGCTGTCAAGAACATCTCACATGGAAACTGTTGAAATAGAAATACTAGCCTGTTATACCATGTACTAACAAATAACATGTTCAGGTCTAATGAACGCACATATTTCCAACTGCCAAATACAAACGAAAAGACATTTATAAGGTGAACATTTCACTGTGTAACTGATAAGGCACCAACCCTAACCCACAGGCTGTCCAAGGTTGGGCAGATGCCTTCCAGGAACTATAGCAAAAAAGATATTATCTACTGCTGTTTCTTATACACCTTGAGCAAATAATATGCAGTAAATATGCAATGCAATACCTCCTTCCCCTTTCTCAGTGAGGTTAAGAAAGATTCTCCAACACGTTGAGCACTTTCGATGGACTCCAGAGCTCATTATCAACCCCCTTGGTTAGACCTAATTAGCCCAATCCCCAACTAAACTCCGGATTGAGGGTCAAATCAGAGTTGGGATGGTATGTTTATGGCCACACTTTACATTACTTAAACTGATAGTAAAGGTGTTTTTTGTATTTATATCTACAGGAAAACCTATAATTACCTGTAGGTACAGTAAATATCTCCTAAACGTGTACAGTTTAGGCGATAGTTACCTAAGCAGCACCAGTGATGTCACTCTCAATGAATGGCGTGCCCTCCATTAAGAGAGCCGTGCTGTGGGTGAAGATGGAAGCTCTGTCGGCAGTGAGAGTGTACTGCTAGAGGGCATCGTTTTCAGGTAAGTATTTCATAATGTGCTAGTATGCGATGCATACTAGCGCATTATGACATTAACTTGCAGGGAGATTTTCTTTATTTTTCTTTTCATGGTTTACTACTGCTTTAAAATGGGATTAAACCCAAAAGCAAACATTTATTACATTGCAGCTTACCAATTCTTAGGTGTGGTGGCTGCATTTGTTATTTTTTTAAGACTTTCTTTCCTTTATTATCATCTGGTGATCTGGCCAATAAGTCTGTTGTTTTATAAAAAGAACAAGCTGTCCTGCAGATTTAGCAGTTATAGGGATGAGACAAACCATTTTCATGTTGTAAAGCGCTGCACAAACTATTGGCGCTATATAAATTCTGTATAATAATAATAATATTTTACCACTTAGAATGCTCATTTTTTTTATTTATGTAAAACAGCTGTAACTGCTTATAATGTACTAGCTGAGTTTGGTTTCATTTTGTAAATGTATCTAAAGTTAGGGTAGGTAAAGGAAGTTTCTCGTTTACTATATGGAGCTTTTCACATAGTAACTGGATTTAGAATTTGTTTAGACTGTCATTCAGGAGCTTTTGAGTTTACTAAGTATATTTTAAAGGGTAACTCCACTTTCGTGGTGGGGGGGAGAGCAAATAAAGAAAAAATAATATAGCGTATATGTAGCACCCTGATGTCTAGGCAGGGTTGCTAGCAAATTTACCTGCCAAGTGATAGTTGCCTTGGCCGATTGAAAGGAGGTCAATTCATTCCACCCTAATTCTGGAATTGCTGCACTTCTTTCTTCTGTCACTAGATGGTCGGTATCTGGTGGCATTAGATAAGACAAGGCCATTGCAAGGACATATTAGGAATAGATGGGGTGTCTCAGCCAATGGGCTGGGATTTTCTTGGGTCCCTTGGCCTGCTGGGAGAGCCTATTTATTTGGGTGAGGTCAGGGGATCGGGGTTCTGTGCCACCTGGACGGCTGTCTGGGTGGACGTGTGTTGTGCTGCCCAGGGCTGCTAGGCCAGAGCCTGTGGCCTATCCCGGGGACATCTGGATGCTAGGCTGTCTGAGGGCCAATCCAGAAGCAAGAGAGCAGCGTAGGGTTGGGATTGCGGCTAGCAGTCCAACCAGAAGTGACGAACGGAGGACCTGTCATGATCGAAGGTGGAGGGGAAGCTGTTGCCACTAAGGGACCTTCCACCTTGTTACCAGGGACCACCGTGAGTAGCTGAAGCAAGTACCGGAGCAGTATTCTCACCAACAGGGGACGGTGAAGAATTGGGAAACTTCAGCAGGTGTCAAGCCATGGACCCAGTCAGCGGAGGTGACGCTTGTAGAGCAGTCTTGTGCACCAAGCCAGGGACCGAGCAGGCCAGTGGGGTGACGCTTGAGGAGTATCGATGAGTGCCGAGCTAGGGACCCAGCAGGGATACTTGAGGAAGATACTAGTGAGAGTATTGGAAGAGCATCAGGAGATCTATTGGCAGTGGATCAGTGGGTCTAGGTGATAGACTGAGATCTCAGTTGAGTGAAGATGGAAAGAGGAGATTGTGGAGGAAGTGAAAGAGTTCATTGCAACTTTTGTTAGAAACCGTTCAAGATTGTTGCCATAGGAAACAGTGTGTCTACACGTGCAGATGTGGCATCCAGCTGGGTGCCTTTCCCCGCATGGCTGGCTACCTATATAAGTCTTGGAGTCTGCTAATTAACATTACATCTACTAATTGCATTCAAGAAGTGTCTGGCACCCGTTAATCTACCTTGCATTGCACCCACCATGCCCCGTAACCCATTTTGCATAGAAGGATGTCAGCTGTCCCGGAGATCACCATTAGGCCTGGAGAGGCCTGGGACCTGGCTAAATATACAGTATCTCACAAAAGTGAGTAGACCCCTCACATTTTTGTAAATATTTTATTATATCTTTTCATGTGACAACACTGAGGAAATGACACTTTGTTACAATGTAAAGTAGTGAGTGTACAGCTTGTATAACAGTGTACACACTGTTATAACAGTGTTCCTGTCCCTTCAAAAAAGCTCAACACACAGCCATTAATGTCTAAACTGCTGGCAACAAAAGTGAGTACACCCCTAGGTGAAAATGTCCAAATTGCACCCAAAGTGTCAATATTTTGTGTGGCCACCATTATTTTCCAGCACTGCCTTAACCCTCTTGGGCATGGAGCTCACCAGAGCTTCACAGGTTGCCACTGGAGTCCTCTTCCACTCCTCCATGATGACATCATGGATCTGGTGGATGTTAGAGACCTTGTGCTCCTCCACCCTCCGTTTGAGGATACCCCACAGATGCTCAATAGGGTTTAGTTCTGGAGACACGCTTGGCCAGACCATCACCTTTACCCTCAGCTTCTTTAGCAAGGCAGTGGTCGTCTTGGAGGTGTGTTTGGGGTCGTTATCATGTTGGAATACTGTCCTGTGGCCCAGTCTCTGAATGGAGGGGATCATTCTCTTCAGTATGTCTGAACTGTAGCTCCCCAGTGCCGGCAGCACTCATGCAGCCCCAGACCATGACACTCCCACCACCATGCTTGACTGTAGGTAAGACACACTTGACTTTGTACTCCTCACCTGGTTGCCGCCACACACGCTTGACACCATCTGAACCACATACGTTTATCTTGGTCTCATCAGACCACAGGACATGGTTACACTAATCCATGTCCTTAGTCTGCTCGTCTTCAGCAAACTGTTTGCAGGCTTTCTTGTGCATCATCTTTAGAAGAGGCTTCCTTCTGGGACGACAGCCATGCAGACCACTTTGATGCAGTATGCAGCGTATGGTTTGAGCAATGACAGGCTGACCCCCTCTGGATATGACACTGAGCACGCGCACTCAACCTCTTTGGTCGACCATGGCGAAGCCTGTTCTGAGTGGAACCTGTCCTGTCAAACCGCTGTATGGTCTTGGCCACCATGCGGCAGCTCAGTTTCAGGGTCTTGGTAATCTTCTTATAGCCTAGGCCATCTTTATGTAGATAATTCTTTTTTTTCAAATCCTCAGAAAGTTCTTTGCCATGAGATGCCATGTTGAACTTCCAGTGACTAGTATGAGAGAGTGAGAGCGATAACACCAAATTTAACACACCTGCTCCCCATTCACACCTGAGACCTTGTAACATTAACAAATCACATGACACTGGGGAGGGAAAATGGCTAATTGGGCCCAATTTGGATATTTTCACTTAGGGGTGTACACAGTTTTGTTTGCAGCAGTTTAGACATTATTGGCTGTGTGTTATTTTGAGGGAACAGCAAACTTACACTGTTATACAAGCTGTGCACTCACTACTTTACATTGTAGCAAAGTGTCATTTCTTCAGTGTTGTCACATTAAAAGATATACCGTATTTATCGGTGTAAACAGTGCACTTTTTCCCCTTAAAATCAGGGGAAAATCCCAGGTGCGTGTTATATGCCGATCCCCCGCTGACTGTGAGCGGAGGAGCGAGCGCTGCCGACATACATACATAGCTGAGTGTACTCGGCTAGGTTCGGCTAGCTCCGCACACAGTCACACCCAGTCCCGGCCTATGATGGACATAACACAGGGACTTGGTGTGACTGTGAGCGGAGCTAACCTAGCCGAGTACACTCGGCTATGTATGTATATCGTTGGCGCTCGGCTCCACCCACAGGACTACGAGAGGAGCCGAAAGCAGCCGAGAGCTGCCGAGAGACGCAGGACCGCCTCTGTGTCTCTCGGCGGCGCTATATTTAAAAACTGCAGTGACACTGACAAGTCTGCAGTGTCACTGGGCAAGGCTGCAAATGAAACTACAAGGCTGCAGATGACATTACAAGGCTGCAAATGACACTAAAAGGCTGCAGATGACACTACAAGGCTGCAGATGACACTACAAGGCTGCAAATGACACTACAAGGCTGCAGATGACACTACAAGGCTGCAAATGACACTGAAAGGCTGCAAATGACACTACAAGGCTGTAGATGGACACTGATAAGGCTGCATTGATGGGCATTTAAATGTAAGTTTTTTTCCTTAAAATTCCCTCCTAAACTTGGGGTGCGTGTTATACGCTGATAAATATGGTAATAAAATGTTTACAAAAATGTGAGGAGTGTGCTCACTTTGGTGAGATACTGTACAATTGCAACACAAGTCATATTTTAATTGAATGTTATTAAAAATTACATTTTCTTTTCAATGTACAGCCGCTGTAATTTTCTGAAAATGCGATGCAATATAGCTACCTGGAGTTGTTCTGGACACAGAATGTATACAGACGCCCCCCCAGAAACAAAATTTCCTGCTTGTGTGATTGGCTCACCAATTTTCCAAGAAGTCTGCACTAAGATACAAGTCAGATTTCAGGCATCCCCTGCAACAAATATGTAATTTTTGGTAAGATACTCCCAATACGAACATGTCTAAAGGGATGCAGGCCCAGCAGCTTTCCTCATTAGTGCTGTGACGGGAGGGCCCGTGGAACCAAGAATCCCTTGGAAAGGTTGGGAAACCCATGTTTCAGTTTCCCATGCACCTCTTATGTCTAAGTCACCCTATGCCAGTGACTGAGAAAATATATCTTGGATTACTTAAAATGGGACAGTAATATTTATCCACAATATCTCCCAGGATATATGTAAAGACTATTCTTGGTTTGTTTGATTCTGAACTCAACATGTTAGTTGACAGAGCTGATCACATTGGCCTCTAGAACTGGGTAGGAGCCGGACAGTCTACTCCTACTATAGTTTGTTGCATACTAGGCTGAGGAGGGGGGAGATCACTGTTTGTATTGTTAATTGTAATTAGCTCCTGCTATTGTGAGAAGGTGTCCTGTGTTTATACTAATGTGTGAAGCTCGGTGACAACAAGTCTGACCTGTAGTGAAATCCTGATTAATCATAACAATGCTCAGGAGAGCACAGAGGCACGGAGGGCTCGGCTGCTTTAAGGGATTAGTTAATTAGCTCATTTTAATTCTGTTTCTGGTTACAGGTGTATTGTTAGAGTAATATGAGCAGGAGGAGGGGCCTCCTCTTCTACTGTATATAAGACTTGTATTTTGGTTCTAATAAAAGAGTCCATGTTCAGCAACTAAATAAGTATCGTCTTGTTTTGTGCTTGTGAGCGGTTGAAATATCTGATATCTATATTCAGACTGTGATGAAGCGGTATATGACGAAAACACTCAAGCGGAGTGTGGGACGTTTCGTTACATTGGCGGCAAGCAGTGGGAGGCTTCCTGCAGTCTGGGACATCCAAACTTACACCTAGATCCAAGGTCCGGATAGCAGGAGAGGATAGGAGAGGTACAGATACCAGCCGCTATGGAAGAGGAATACAGAAGGAGGTTGCGATAGATGCAGATACAGCACAGAGGACCAGTATCAGAGCAGGTCCTGCTGGGATGGTTTGATTCTATCCGCTGCGAACTTTGGAAGGAAGCGCTAGCCCGTGAGCAGCGACACCAGGGAAAAGTTCTCCCCCCCCAACCAGGAAAGGTACTGGTTGCAGTATGGCTGTTTTTGGGAGAAAAACCACACAAGGAGCAGACAGCTTAATTAAGCAGGCTGGTTTGGGCAGAGATGCAGCTGGATGAGAGCTACAGAGCCCTCTGGTGGCATGTATCCCAAGCATGCCCTTGGATAGCGGATGACAGCCTAACTGAAGGCTTTGGCTACGGCGGCCTGGGACTGTTGTATGTGAAGCTGACAGGGGACCCTAACTTTGGGAGTGATTTGGAGTGGTGGTTGTACGAAATCGTGGATTTCAAAGAAGGGCTACTGAACGTCTCGGAAGTGCACTGGGAACTGGAAGATATACATTTTCTGGCCGTTCAGGAATGGGAGCTGGAGATCGCCTACAGACGGCTTCTAGACTCTGCTTAGCACCAGGGCTGGACTCCCTTTGCCTGGGACTATCAGGAAATACCAGCTGACAACTCTGAAATCCTGGCTGAAGAGTCAGCAATGTGGCAGAGTAAAAGTGTGCTTTGCCAACCTGCCCCTGCAGCTATGGATGCGGAGGTCTTATGGCGGATGCAGCAAGTGCTGACTGACCTTGATGATCCTGTTTCTGTATGGGATGATCTTGGATGGAGGAATGTGCCAGTCCAGCAGCATGCCAGAGAAATCGGCAGTGGAAAATCTGGAGATTGCCATCCCCAAAGCTGAAGTGCTGACAACAAGGCAGAGCTCTGCTAACCTCTGCCCAGCTCTGATAGCATCTTCTGAGTTCCACGGACAGGAGATGGTGAACCTCTATCCTCAGACACCAGTTGCAGGGGCAGGGGATTTGATAGACTTTTCTGCTGAGGAAGAACAACCTGATGAGCCTCCAGCAGAAGAGCTGGCATCAGGGCCAAACTTCACTGAGCTCTGCCCAGCACCAACAGCAGTATCTGTGAAGTTGCAAGGAACTTCCCCAGCTGAAGTGCTGGTCACTAGACAGAGGGTCCAAGACCTCTGTCCCACACCTGTGGAAGTTCCAGAGGCTCAGGGTGAGAAGGTGGTGATCACTTCCCAGCAGCAGATACAGGGGGAGGAGGGAGAGAAAGCCCTCTTTCCTCCCCAGCAAAGATTTGTGCACCTGGGAGATAGTACCATAGACATGTTGTCCCAGCAGCCAGATGAGGGAATGGAAAAGGAAGCAGCCAGCTCACCTCCCCAATGGCAGCTACACAGTTTGGGAGTGGAGGAATCCAGCCTCCTGCCCCAATGGTTAGCCGAAGTGGATGATGTGGAGTCCCCAGCAGAAGTGCTGGAAACAGGGCAGAGTGCTACCAAACTCTGCCCAGCACCGGCAACAACTGTGGAGTTCCAGGGAGCTGGGGCAGTCGGCTCATCTCTCCAGCCACAGATTACAGAATGTATGGACTTAATGGACTGTTCATCAGAGGATGTTATAGATTATGCATCACCTGCTCAAGTACTGGCAGCAGGACAGAGTACTGCAGACCCCTGCTCCACACCGTGGCAGTTTCGGAGGCCCGAGGTGAGAAGGTGATGGTTCCTCTTTCCCAGTGGATTTCAGAGATGCAGGGAGGAGAAGCAGCCATTTTCCCTCCCCAACAAGGGTTCGTGCACCTGGGAGATAATACCAGTGAAAGGGAGTTCCAACAGCAGACGGCGCCCCACAATGATGACACCAACCCAGCTGAAGCGCTGGCAACCAGACAGAGGGTCCAAGGCCTCTGCCCCACACCTGCAGCAGTTCTGGAGGCCCAGGGTGAGGAGGTGGCGGTCACTCCCAAGCAGCAGATAAGGACCCAAGGAGCGAATGCAATCGGCACCTCACAACTGCAGCTTGATCTGGTTTAGGTGGATGGGCCTGCTGTCTCCACTAACATAAACCCAGCAGAAGTGCTGGCAAGCAGGCAGAGTGCTACCAACCTCTGCCCAGCACCGGTAACAACTACAGAGTTCCAGGGAGCCGGGGCAGTCGGCCTCCCTCCCCAACAGTTAGCCGGAGCAGATGGTGTGGGGTTTCCAACAGAAGGGCTGGCAACAAGACAGAGTGCTGCTGGCCCTTGCCCTTAACTAACAGAGGACGGATTTCCTGTAAAGGTAGATGGGACTTCAGTCTCCACCTGTATACCCTGGGGATGCTGGGCAGTCGGCCCAGATGCCCAACAGCATGACAGACTGAGCCCAGCCACCCTGTCTTCTTTCCTGCGGCTAAAGGGACTCCAGGGGGAAGGACCAGTCCGCACTTCCCCCCAGCAGCTGGTATGTTCTGTGAGAGAGGCAGAGGTTGGCTGGGTGAGTAATGCTCTGTTTGGAACAATTTGTTTGGGGTACTGTGTGGGTACAGGCATTAGAGGACTGGAACTATGGACTAACCCATCTGGGGTCTCCTCCTGTGTTTTAGTCTTCTGCCAAAAGGGGAGACATGTGACAGGAGGGCCCATGGAACCAAGAATACCTTGGAAAAGTTAGGAAACCCATGTTTCAGCTCCCCATGCACCTCTTATGTCTAAGTCACCCTGTGCCAGTGACTGAGAAAATATATCTTGAATTACTTAAAATGGGATAGTATTATTTATCCACAATATCTCCCAGGATATATGTAAATACTATTCTTGGTTTTTTTGATTCTTAACTCAACATGTTAGTTGAGAGAGCTGATCACATTGGCTTCTAGAACTAGGTAGGAGCCGGACAGTCTACTCCTACTATATAATATACACTATACAATATACAATACAATATACACTATACTCCTACTATACTATACTCACTGTTTGTATTATTAATTGTAATTAGCTCCTGCTATTGTGAGAAGGTGTCCTGTGTTTATACTAATGTGTGAAGCTTGTTGACAACAAGTCTGACCTGTAGTGAAATCCTGATTAATCATAACAATGCTCAGGAGGGCATGGAGTCACATCGGCTGCTTTAAGGGATTAGTTAATTAGCTCATTTTAATTCTGTTTCTGGTTACAGGTGTATTGTTAGAGTAATATGAGCAGGATTGGGAACCTCCTCTTCTACTGTATATAAGACTTGTATTTTGGTTCTAATAAAAGAGTCCATGTTCAGCAACTAAACAAGTATCATCTTGTTTTGTGCTTGTGAGCGGTTGGAATATCTGATATCTATATTCAGACTGTGAGGAAGCGGTATATGACGAAAGCACTCAAGCAGAGTGTGGGACGTTTTGTTACAAGTGCTCTGCAGCTGATTGATAATTATGAAACCACTCCAATTAGACTCACTCAGCACAGGGTCACAGAGGAACACACAGGGATTTCTGCAGAATAAAAAAAGGTAGAAATTTGCAACAAAGTTTGTTAAAATCCATGCCGCGTACATAGATCATCCAGAGGGAAATATTTTTTTCTCAACAAAAGTGGAGTTAAGCTTTACGTTTATTTGACCGGCTGGATACATTTCAACAAACTGACAATAAAGTATATGATTTGACATCTGGGTGACACCCACCAGAGGAGTGACACTAGGGGTAAATTGACCATTCGACACTACCTGAGGGCCTGTGGCCAATCACCCCCACTCCCACCTCTACTCTGCCGCCGTGCCCAGCCGTCATACTGCTTCTCCCAGGGCCGAGACACAGCATAATGTGGAGGGGTGTGATCTCTAGCACCCACATCATCTCTTCCCATCTGTCTCACAGGTTAAATAGAGCTTGGGAAGTGTCCCTTAGGCTCCTCCCTATAATGGCCAGTGAAGAAAATGGCAGTGGGCAGAAGTGAAGGAAAGTGAATCTGAAAGGAGAGTGGTAAGGATATACTGTAGGTAAAAAGAGAATGTTCAGGCTGGACAGTATGCATTTATAGAGAATGATCACAGATTGTGAGAGAAGTGTCTCTCTCCACCTCTGTTTCTCTCCCTTGTCTCTCTCACCCCCTTTTTCTCTCTCAACCCCCTCTCTCACCCTTCTCTCTCTCACCCCACTACCACCTCTCTCACCCCCTCTCGCTCACCCCCCCACCAACTCTCTTTCACCCCCCTCTCTCTCTCCTTCACCCTCGCTCTCTCTCTCCCTTTCTCTCTCTTCCCCCCACCTCTCTATCTCACCCCCCCTTCTCACCTCCCTCGCTCTCTCCCCAGCTCTTTTCCCCTCCCTTTCCTCCATCTCTCACCTGTTTCCCCATCCCTCATCACCCTCTCTCCCTCCTTCTCCTATCTCTCCCTCTTCCCTGCTTCTGTCTCTATCCCTACATCCCCTCTTAATTTCTAATGGGAGTTTCTATTATATTTCAAGTTCTCAGTAAAAAAAATGTTTATTCTGTCAGTAGATTTTCCACGTTTTCTCAGTGTGAAAAAATGTTGTGGAGGGTCGGCAACCCTGTCGGGAAGGAGCGGAGTGGGAGCCGAACGGCCGCACAAGGCAATTAACTCCTCAAGCATCGGGCATCTTTACTGTACTATGTAACCAGCAGACGCTACCTATAGCCTTCAAAGACCACACCCAATTTTCGCTGCACTTCTTCCTCTGGCATTAAGGCCCAAATTATGATCTTGCACACAGGGAAAAAATTAATAGGGGGGGTGACACCATATTTTACTGCACCAGGTGAGACCAACCCTAGTGACGCCATTGCTTATGCAATACATAGCTCTCATTATGAAGGTTGTTATTAAGATTATTGATTAAAAATGTAAGCGCTAGTTTTGGAAGAGGTAATCCCTGAGGAGCTGTTGTTTAATAAACACCTTTTTGATAAAAAAAAAAAAAAGTGTAAGCGCTGCTTTTTCTAAACCATGTGAAAATGTGTCCGGCAGGTTCTCATTAAAAAATGTGTTCTGTCAGTAGATTTTCCATGTTTTCTCAGTGTAAAAAAAAAGAGTTGTGTGGGGGGGGGGTGTCAACCTTGTCAAGAAGGAGCTGAGTGGGAGCTGAATGGCCGCACAAGCCAAGTACCCCTCAATCATCGGCATCTTTACTGTACTATGTAACTAGCAGGCGCTACCTATAGTCCCCCAAAAACCACACCCAATTTGTGTTACGGTGTGCTGCTCATGCTACACTTCTTCCTCTGGCATTAGGGCCCAAATTATGATCTTACACACAGGGAAAGAAATGATGGGGGCTGACAGCATGTTTTTCCGCACCAGGTGACACCAACCCTAGTGACGCCACTGCAATGCAATACATAGCCCTCATTATGATGAAGGTTGTTATTATGTAAGATTATTGATTAATAATGTAAGTGCTGCTTTTTCTAAACAGTGTGGATTATCCCCATTTGTGTAAATGTATCTGGCAGGGTGGTAAAGACTGAGCAACCCTGCTCCAGAATAGCTCGCACAACTATAGTTCAGTTATAGCAATCCTTCTTTATCATATTCTCTTTACCTTTTTTGGAACGCGCTATAGATTTTCAGAGGAAGGGAATTATAAATTCATATGCAGTACAATTATGTAAATGTATTGCTCTATCCATTGAGCTGCAAAATTGATATTGCAGTTTAATATACAAGACATGCTTGCAGATCATTCTGATTTCTAATGGGTAAGCATATAATGTGTGTACACGTGTAAGTCTTTCTGTAATACTCTAACATGTACATAGGGCTTCTGCCTGTACATCAATGTATCATTATTTGAAACTGTCTTTATTTCCTGAAAGCCATAAATCAGATTCAAGCTTTCAGATTCAGGTATCATGTACCTTTGATACATGAGTGACAATGCTTGATATTCTTATTCTCTTTTGATTATTGTTCACAAATTAAATATATTTTTGTTTACACTGGAAACAAGGTATGGACAACAGATACCTTCTGGACATTTTAAAATTATGCAACTGTCAAAGAACTATTATGCCATAATTATATATGTGTGAACTATGTACACTATGGACATACCACATATCAATTTATATTGGAGGAATAATATCCCTAATAATCCAAATGGGGTGATAGACATTTTATCTTGGATCAATCTGCTATGACTGCCTGCTAAATTCTATGTTACGCAAATATATTCAGTGCCTGCTCTATGCCTTCGAGAGAGTTGGTCATATGTTTGTTTAGGCCGGTTACATAACTGTCGGAGGCAATAAACCTATTCAGCTACAGTGCAATGAAGCTAGTATGTGGCTGACTCTCACTAGAGTCAAAGACCTTTGAGCAGGCCCAAACTGTACAACCCCCCTAGGATAGAACAAGTATGCATGCTTAAACATATTGCCCTGTCGGATCTGACAGTCTATAGCTACTAGCAAACAATATAAGTAAACAATAGGCATTATATGATAGTCAGAGCAGATTTTTTAAATCTATCTAATAGTAAAAATATAGCTATTTTCTACGAAATACATATAATATTCACAACAGTCTAAATCTTATCTCTCCGATTTTTGATCATACAGGGAAATACACAATAGGACCAAACAGGAGTTTTGCTTTAGGTTAGCTAGTTAAGAGTATCACTTAAGCTTTAAGCTATCCACATCATGCAGGATACACATCCTGATACCCAGATGAGGTATGTAGAAATGTGCTACTCAAGATTTCTGGTCATCGGGGTATCACGATAAAAGGAACCTAGAGAGGCACACAATTCTACAAGCTTGTTTCACTCCTGGTATCCTGCCTTGGGAGCTAACACCTGAATATAACAGCAGATGGGTATCTAAATCATACTGGGCGATCTCTGTGCCTACTGGCAAACTGCAAAATCCCTGTGCACAATGAGCACTTTTGATTATGAAAAACTTGCATCATTGGTCTACACAAGTATTTTCATCTGAAGGTTAAGGGCAACATTTAATCAGGCTAGAATCCGGCTAGCAACAAAATCACAGTGGCTCCTTTTATTGTCTTACATGCATAGTGAAATCTTGTCTTTTTTTAATATAAATGTAGCACCCTCTAGTAGTGTGCTAGAGAGGATAGGTAAACTTAAGCAGGACTGGATGCTAGGCCTGTTTGTTTTCATTCTGGGCTGAGAGTGGCTCAGGGTAGGGCTGGGTGGTATCATCAGGACATCCCATTTCTTTCTAGAAGTTTCTACTGCTTTCTGGAGAGAGGGGTGGTAGGGAAGGTAGAGCCACCTGGGGTGTTTGAGGAGCCCTGACCAATCCCCAACAGTGGTGGCAACATTTTTTTGGGGGGGGCAAACAGTATGCAAACAGTATGCAAACAGTATGCCACCCCTGGGATGTTCGGTAGCACTTACCCCATCACCGGTGGCTTCCCCTGCTCAGCGGCCTCCCATTCTCCAGGTCATCACGGCGGTGGCAGCTTCCGTTTCCTCCCTCCTCTTCGGCGCCCAATCGGGAGTCTTCTCTTTTTGGCCAATCGGAAAACATGTCTCACACCCGCTTCTGATTGGCCGGATTGAGGATCAGTGTTTCAACAGCAAATATTAATTCACTGTTGTAACACACCTGGGTGGGATCGGAGCGCATACTCTGCGACCCGAGCCCACCCTATTTTGAAGCCTATTAGAGCCTCTGGCTCTAATCAGGTGCTTAAAAAAAAAAAACCTGCCACCGTAATTTATGCACCTGAAAGGGGCCAGACGCATGAATAGGGGGTGGCTGCCATGGATAGAATTATGCTATGCAGTTCCCCATGAATCTATCCATGCCATATAGGGGAGTGGAGTGGAGAGAGGGGGTGGCGCCCGGGAGCCCCTAATGGCAGGGCCGACAATGATCCCCAATATGGATTGGCAGGGGGCAAGCCTCCTTATATACCCAGGGTCATCCCAGCTGGGTGGAGGAGTTGTCAGATGGAGTGAGAGGGTGCAGAGGCTGTCGGGGCCTTTGAGGGAACTCTCCAGTCTGGGGAGGGGGGTGTGACCTTGAGCCTGGGCTCGAGTGCAGTCAGGACCACTTTCAGGAACACATGAAAAGGTCCTGGACCAGAGGCACAAGAGAGAGCAACGAGAGGACGGCCGGAGAGAGCACCGCTAAGAGACTTCAGAGAGGACAACTGGTCGCAGCCAGGAGGGCTGGTGAGTGAGGCAGAGTCAGGAGGACTGGGGAGGCACGCCTGAGGGGACTGGGATTTAGCAGTCTGAGATGGGTGCATAACCAGAAGTGTGGACGGTGGTGGAAGGGGCAGTGGAAAGGGGCAGCTGCAGCCAGGAGGGCTGGCAGGACCTGAAGAGGGCTAACTGGGATGAGTAGCCATAGTAGGGCGGCTAGCACAAGGACTTTTCTGCGGTCCCAGCCTGCAAAAGGCATTTGCTGAGGCCTGGCTGAGTCAGTTTCAGGGCTAACCAACAAATAGTGCTAGCTGTTCCTGGGGAACCAAGTGATGCGCTGGAGGTGACTAGAAGTAACAGTCTGCAGCAAGCGATGTGCCGATGGAGTGAGGAGTAATGGGCTTCAAGCAAGTTGTGTAGGAGGAAGCTGAAAGCGGAGTTCCACCCAAAAGTGGAACTTCCGCTTTAAGTACTTCTTACCCCCTGACATGCCACATGTAATTTTTTTGGGGGGGGAGGAGCAGGTGCCTGGTTTTGACAGGTACCCAGCTCCCACTTCTGCACAGGCCGCCTAGGAGACTTCTCCTCTCCCCCTAGGCGGCCCCTCCGTCCCTGCAATCTTCTGGGACACGTCACAGGTCCCAGAAGATTGCGCGGCCATTCACGACGTGCAGCGTGACTCGCGCATGTGCAGTGCGCACCCTGCTATGAAGCCGCAAGCTGTCACAGTCGGGTGCCCACACTAGTAATGCCGGCGCGGCGGACAGTGGGACAGGTGAGTGTGTGTTTATTAAATGTCAGCAGCTACACTTTTTGTAGCTGCTGACTTTTAGTAAACACAGAACCGGCTGGAACTCCGCTTGAAGGAGTATGTACAGGGAGTGTACATAGTTGTCCCAAAAACCAATTGCTGTTTATATTGATCCATGCTGGGCATCCCATAGCTCCCATCCCCATCCAAGTTATAGCCCTCAAAAAAACAAAAACAAAAAACAAAGTTCACTGACTGCTTTATGTCTCGAAGTGCCTGAGAGTGAATGCAGGGCTGGGCAGGGTAACAGACAAACAACAATTCTCGGCAGCCCCTGTGGGGGTACCGCTACATAAATGTCTAGTAATGAGAACTTGTTTTGAACTCCATCAGAACATTATGAACCTTTATCTGTAGGCCAAACATTTGAGAAAACAAATGACTTAGCAAGGATATAAAGCCCAATGCAGCATCTGCTCTGTGCATACTATTATGTATTTTCAGAGGAACACTAATCTTCAGCTATATCTAGTTAAGTGATCAGATAATAAAATAACAGACTAGGCAATCACTTTAATCTAAAGTCAAAAGTGCAGCTGATTGAAGCATCAAGCAATTGTCCTTCAAGGCATAAGAGATGTTCTTTTGTTGTCAGACAAAATTAGAATAAGACACACAGCAGGAGTTGTCTGTATTATTTAACGTGAATTTGGTATTTACAATTAGAAAAGCTTGCAGATAATAAGACGTTGATGTTCTACATTTTCAACAAGAAATCACAACCTGCCATCAAAACATCCACAGTCAATATATATATATATATATATATATATATAAACGTGAGTACACTCCTCACATTTTTGTAAATATTTTATCATATCTTTTCATCTGATAACACTGAAGAAATTACACTTTGCTACAATGTAAATTAGTGAGTGTACAGCTTGTATAACAGTGCAAATTTGCTGTCCCCTCAAAATAACTCAACACACAGCCATTAATGTCTAAATCGCTGGCAACAAAAGTGAGTAAACCCCTAAGTGAAAATGTCCAAATTGGGCCCAATTAGCCATTTTCCCTCCCCGGTGTCATGTGACTTGTTAGTGTTACAAGGTCTTGGGTGTGAATGGGGAGCAGGTGTGTTAAATTTGGTGTTATTGCTCTCACTCTCTCTTACTGGTCACTAGAAGTTCAACATGGCACCTCATGGCAAAGAACTCTCTGAGGATCTGAAAAAAAGAATTTTTGCTTTTCATAAAGATGGCCTAGGCTATAAGAAGATTGCCAAGACCCTGAAACTGAGCTGCAGCACGGTGGCCAATTCTATACAGCAGTTAAACTGGACAGGTTCCACTCAGAACAGGCCTTGCCATGGAAGAAGTTGAGTGCTCGTGCTCAGCGTCATATCCAGAGGTTGTCTTTGGGAAATAGACAAATGAGCGCTGCCAGCATTGCTCATTGCTGCAGAGGTTGAAGGGGTGGGGCTCAGCCTGTCAGTGCTCAGACCATATGCCGCACACTGCATCAAATTGGTCTGCATGGCTGTCGTCCCAGAAGGAAGCCTCTTCTAAAGATGATGCACAAGAAAGCCCGCAAACAGTTTGCTGAAGATAAGCAGACTAAGGACATGGATTACTGGAACCATGTCCTGTGGTCTGATGAGACCAAGATAAACTTATTTGGTTCAGATAGTGTCAAGCGTGTGTGGCAGCAACCAGATGAGGAGTACAAAGACAAGTGTGTCTCGCCTACAGTCAAGCATGGTGGTGGGAGTGTCATGGTCTGGGGCTGCATGAGTGCTGCCGGCACTGGGGAGCGACATTTCATTAAGAGAACCATGAATGCCAACATGTACTGTGACGTACTGAAACAGAGCATGATCCCCTCTCTTCGGAGATAGGGCAGTATTCCAGCATGATAATGACCCCAACACACCTTCAAGACGACCACTGCCTTGCTAAAAAAGCTGAGGGTAAAGGTGACGGACTGGCCAAGCATGTCTCCAGACCTTAACCCTATTGAGCATCTGTGGGGCATCCTCAAATGGATGGTGGAGGAGCGCAAGGTTTCTAACATCCACCAGCTCCGTGATGTCATCATGGAGGAGTGGAAGAGGACTCCAGTGGCAACCTGTGAAGCTCTGGTGAACTCCATGCCCAAGAGGGTTAAGGAATTGCTTGAAAAAAATGGTGGCCACAAAAAATATTGACACTTTGGGCCCAATTCTGACATTTTCACTTTTGTTGCCAGTGGTTTAGACATTAATGGCTGTGTGTTGAGGGGACAGCAAATTTACACTGTTATACAAGCTATACACTCACTACTTTACATTGTAGCAAAGTGGCATGTCACATGAAAAGATATAATAAAATATTTACAAAAATGTGAAGGGTGTACTCACTTTTGTGACATACTGTGTATATACACACACACAGTATGTATACACACTGTTGATAGTGTGCTCACAGCTGATTTGGGAATAGGTGGCAAAATCTTTTAAACATTTGTCCAAAATGTTTATAGGCAAATCTAAAAGAATTTACCAGTGACTCATCAACTGAGCTTCCAAATCATGCAGCGAAAATCAAAGTGGTTGTATGATTGCTGTATACATGTAAACTTGTAGTCACTTCACATATAGACTTCCTTTTCCTCCTGACCCTTAAAAGTAGATCCGTCATGAAATTTAACCCTGCCAATCAGTCTATAAGACATTCGGCAGCATAACCAGATTATATGTTTCATTTAGGTAAGAAGGTTCCTCTTTTGAGCAGTGAAAATGTTATTGTAAATATAAATTTTACAGAAAAACAAGTATTTTAAAACAGTAATGTGCAATGCTGAGATTTTTCAATTTAAATGATACAGTGCCTTGAAAAAGTATTCATACCCCTTTAAAATTTCCACATTTTGTCATGTTACAACCAAAAACGTAAATGTATTTTATTATGATTGTATGTGATAGACCAACACAAAGTGGGACATAATTGTGAAGTGGAAAGAAAATGATCAATGGTTTTCAATTTTTTTTTACAAACAAATATCTGAAAAGTGTGGTGTGCAGTTGTATTGAGCCCCGTTTACTCTGATACCCCTAACTAAAATCTAGTGGAACCAATTGCCTTCAGAAGTCACCTAATTAGTAAACAGAGTCCACCTGTGTGTAATTGAATCTCAGTGTAAATACAGCTGTTCTGTGAAGCCCTCAGAGGTTTGTTAGAGAACTTTAGTGAACAAACAGCATCATGAAGGCCAAGGAACACACCGGGCAGGTAAAAAAGTATCCTAAGCTTTAAACATCTCACCCAGCACTGTTCAATCCATCATCCAAAAATGGAAAGAGTATGGCACAACTGCAAACCTACAAAGACATGGCTGTCCACCTAAACTGACAGACAGGACAAGGAGAGCATTAATCAGAAAAACAGCCAAGAGGCCCATGGTAGCTCTGGAGGAGCTGCAGAGATCTGCAGCTCAGATGGGAGAATCTGTCCACAGGACAACTATTATGCCGCATACACACGATCGGACTTCTCGTCGGAAAAAGATATGCCGGCTTTTCCGACGGGATTCCGCTCAAGTTTGCCTTGCATACACACGGTCACGCAAAAGTTCGCTGAAATTACGACCGTCAAGAACACCTTGACATACAACGTATGACGTACAAAAAGAAAGGAAGGGGGGGGTTCTCTAAGATCTATAAAGTATTAATAGAATTGGGGAACATAGATGTCCCCCCATATATTAAGAAGTGGGAGAAGGAACTGGAAAGTAAGCTTAAAGACTCGGAAGTGTCGCAGATATTAAGAAGAGTTAACGCCACTTCGGTAAACTGCAAAATGTTGGAGTTGAATTAAAAGTGTTTGGCGACAAAGTACATGACCCCTGACAGAGTACATAAATGCCAGAAGGAATCTTCGCAATTATGCTGGAGGGGATGCAAAGAAATAGGGACAATGGCACATATTTGGTGGCAATGGCCGGAAATGAAAAAATTCTGGGGGGAGGTAAGGGGAATAATCAAAGAGATTACCAATATTGCTATCCAGAATGACCCCTGGGAGTGTCTATTTCATAAGAACAAAATGCCCACAAAGATATACCTGAAAACGCTGTTGCCACAGCTCACCGACGCGGCAAAAAGCCTTATACCGAGGTATTGGCAAAAGAAAGGAAGACCCACAATGAGAGACTGGTTCAATAAAATTAACCAAATACAAAGTCTAGAATACCTTAGGTATAGCGAAGGGACGAATATGGAAGTCTTTGAGACAAAGTGGAGGAAGTGGGTGGAGTTCAAAGACTCTCTAAGAGCGGCTGAGGTATGGGGCTTCTAGCCTAGAGGTCTAGATACTGTGAGTTGGCGTATAGCGAGCCAGGATGTGAAGAGCTGACACTGGGGAAGTTGGGAGCGGAGTGGAGTAGGAGCAGTGGAGAGGGAGGCAAAATAAGAGAGGCGAGGCTGCGGGGTTGGGAGGGGGGGGGGATGGGTGTGTCTAAGGATGTGTTGGAAAGAGGGTAGTTTATTGTAACAAGGGCTTGTTTATGTTATACTTTGGTTAAAAGCTGACAAAAGAAGGGGAAAAAAAATGGCACCATGATGTGATGACGTGAAAGGACAAGTTTTTGAATTCAAATAACTGAAACATGACTCCCGGAAATATATCTCCTCGCTGATGTGGCAATAAAAAAAAAAAAAGAACACCTTGACATACAACACTACGACAAGCCGAGAAAATGAAGTTCAATGCTTCAGAGCATGCGTCGAATTGTTTCCGAGCATGCGTAGGAATTTTGCGCGTCAGAATTGCCAAAGACTATCGCATCTTCGGATAGGAACTTTTTCCGACCGAAAAATTAAGAACATGCTCTCAATCTTTTGCTGGCTGGAATTTTGCCAGCAAAAGACCGATGGAGCATACACACGGTCGCATTTTCCGATGAAAAAATCTCATGGTCTTTTGCGGGCCGAAATTCCGATCGTGTGTACGCGGCATAAGTCATACACTCCACAAATCTGGCCTTTATGGTAGAGTGGCAAGAAGAAAGCCATTGGTGAAAGAAAGCCATAAGAAGTCCCGTTTGCAGTTTGCGAGAAGCCATGTAGGGGACACAACAAACATGTGGAAGAAGGTGCCCTGGTCAGATGAGACCAAAATTGAACTTTTTGGCCTAAAAGTAAAAGGCTATGTGTGGCAGAAAACTAACACTGCACATCACGCTGAACACACACGTGAAACATGGTGGTGGCAGCATCATGTTGTGGGGATGCTTTTCTTCAGCAGGGACAGGGAAGCTGGCCAGAGTTGATGGGAAGATGGATAGAGCCAAATACAGGGCAATCTTAGAAGAAAACCTGTTATGCCCCGTACACACGGTCGGATTTTCCAACATAAAATGTGTGATAGGACCTTGTTGTCAGAAATTCCGACCGTGTGTAGGCTCCATCACACATTTTCCATCGGATTTTCCGTCACACAAAGTTTGGGAGCAGGCTATAAAATGTTCCAACAACAAAATCCGTTGTCGGAATTTCCGATCGTGTGTACACAAATCCGATGCACAATGTGCCACGCATGCTCAGAATAAATAAAGAGATGAAAGCTATTGGCTACTGCCCCGTTTATAGTCCCGACATACGTGTTTTACGTCACCGCATTCAGAATGATCGGATTTTCCGACAACTTTGTGTGACCGTGTGTATGCAAGACAAGTTTGAGCCAAAATCCTAGGATTTTGTTGTCGGAATGTCTGATCAATGTCCGACCGTGTGTACGGGGCATTAGAGTTTGCAAAAGACTGGCTGGCACCAGAAGTGTCTGGCGCCCAATGACTTTCACCATCTTTGCACCCACTATGCTTCACAACCCACTACATATGGAAGGATGTCAGCTGTCTTTGGCCTTGATGGTTCTCATTATGCTGGAAGAGGTTAAAGATTTTGCTACATTTGGCGCCCAACGTGAGGCTAAGGTGTTGTCCTTGTAGCAGTCGTCCATGGTAACCGGATTCAGCTCCATCAGGATTTTGCCTGGCTTGGTAGGAAAGTGGCAAGTAATGTCTGCCCTTCTTACAGAATGTGTTGTCGTGTGTACTATCAGCATGGGGTAGAACCACCAAGTCGCCCTGCTCATGGGAAAGAATCAGCCTGATCTTTTGACACTTCCCGCCAGCGCTGTAAGGGTTAAAACAGGCCCCAAAATGGACTCCATTATAGTTTTGGTGCGGCGCAGCAAGAAGGAGGCAGGCACCACAGTTCAAGGAACATTTGCACCAATCCGTTTTCAGGGGAGGAGCTCCTGCTCTGCAGAGGAGGATAAGGAAGTGCCACCACATGTGTCTGATTGTGGGTTAGTGAAGGAGATGATGCAGTTCGTGAGTGAAATGGCGGATTTGAGAAAGTATGCTCCGGGCATCTACGATAACCCGAGTGGTGGAAAACCTCTTGTGACCGATACTGGAGTGCGGTAAATACCGAATGGTCAGCTTGCCTTGTACATGGCCGGAGGTTATGAGTCTCTGGGATTGATTTGTGCAAAATGTGGCCTGACCATGCAGTTGAGGCCTTGGATCATCTGTGGACGGTGTGGGGAGCATCTGTTTGAGGTTGCCGCTCCAACTCTACCTTCACAGATCCTACAAGTGGATTGGGACAAGAGCATTGCTGTCCCTTCGGAGAGTGATGTCCAAAGCCTGTCAGATGTCACCCAAGTTATGCAGGAAGCTGCTACCTCTACCACAGCAACTACCCCAGGACCCAGCGCACCGACCATTCCTAAGAGCCGAGGCCGAGCCAGGTTTCTCGCATTGATGACTGAGTTGCCTGAGAGAAAAGCACCGGGGCGGGTAAGTCAGCAAGCTGCGAGCGTGGTGTGCCTGTGGGGGAAGTAATACCGGTGGCCGTGAAGGGTGTTGATATAGAGGTGCCAGCCAAGGCGAAAGCTAAGAGAAATTATCTCCTGGCCGAAGAGTATTCGACTATCTTGGATTCGTCTGATAGATTATCGGAACTCTTTTCGGACACTTTGTCTTACTCCGGGAAGTGGGGAGAGAGTGATGAGGAGTTAATTAGCAATGTAGGAAGACGAGACACCTGATACTACTACCGCAAGTGTGCAGATCATGCTGTCAGCCAGTGCAGCTCCGCTGATTAGCATTGCCAAGTCCTTTGAGGAGGATCAAGGGAATCCATGGGCTCCCGCAGCCCGACCTATTACGCCTATGCCAAGCTCCAAAGCGGATCCTAAGCCATTGGTGGTTGCTGGGTATCCAGTTCAGCATTCCCCAGATGCTGGGGTTCTATCTGGGTATGGAGACCTTAAAACCCTGCCTCGGCTGTCCAAGATCCAGCGCATAATCATTAAGAAAGTAGCAGAAGATTACGGGTAATTACAACCCTACATTCCTCCTCGTCTGGAAGAAGAGATTCTGGAGAAGGAAACGCAATGGGTGGATGAGGCCATCCGTGAATTTCTTCAAATACCTTTCAAGATAGACTTTCTAAAGTTATCACCCAAAATTTCTGGGAAACACCTTTCAATACTGAATACCTGGGCCTACGGCTGCAAAATTAATCTGGACAGTGTAATCCTCCGCAGGCCAGACAAGCGAGATGTCAAATACCATGTGGTCACTGTAAATTCCAAATGGGATGACGTAACACTGCCAGATCCCAGATATTATTGGTGAAGTCTTGTCAAAGTGATACCTTGTGGATTACAAATATGGGTTGTGTGATGTCAAGGACGCTTTGCTGACAGTTACCTTACACACCCATTTAAAATGTTATTAATGGGAATATCCCAGAAAGCTGTAACGCTAGGACTGTGCTGGACTGAATGCAGTTACAGGGAGCGATCGTTTGAACCACGTTGGCTAAAGATTAAAGTTGTTGGGGTGTTTCACCCTGAAGAGCGATCTGTGAACTTTAGCAGGTTGTTGATAGCAAAAGAAGGAAGAAAGTTTCTGTCTTTGGCTGCCATTTGGGCAGACTGAAGATATTCTTGCAAGGGGACCTGTGTCCTGAAGTGTGGTCTCTTGCAATTTGGCCTGACTGCTTGTTGCTTGAAATGCAGTTATGCCCTGTGCCCGGAGTTCCTTTTAAAGAAGAAAAGGAATTACTAGGAAATGTAGTCCATCTGAAGTAAAGTCAAATGGACGTTAACCTGTCATGGACATTGAGCATGCAGCTAGTTTGAATAGGCTGTGATAGGAAAATAATTGTCTATTTCTTCAAATAATGGACTCATACACATCCGTCAGGACTGTTTTGAATTAAAGTATTGCCAAAATGTTATAGTTCTATACTGATTATGAAAGGGGGTGGCATTCTTAAAGAGAATGGGGCCTGCTTTCAGTAATGTAAATAATTTAGACATGCATAGGATGTTTTTACATTTTCATGCTGCCCTCGGCTAAGGGCCAGTTCAAATCACTGTGTACATATTGCACCATGTTCTTATAGGAGAGGATGCTTTTGCATTGTTTTGATTTCTCTCTTTCAGGTGTTGCTGTGTCGGTGCATCTTCCTTGGCTAAGGAGAGACAGGGATCTAGCTGGATGACAACACTAACCCTCTATATTTTGTTATGACTGTATATATTAGATAGATAGTTAGGTGATAGCATTCTTGATTACTTGCTTTAAAAAAGTACATAACTATTTTTGATACTTAAATGTCATACGTGACTAACTATTTTCATGTGATACCAATGTTTATTCATGTGGCACGCCACACATATGTTATTCTATTGTTATATTGTTTCCCTGTTTCCCTACCTATCCCAGTTTTCGCCAGGACATTTGCTATAAGGCTTGGAAGCTCAAACTGTTTTTTTGCAAACTCTGAGATGTAGTTTCTTGGGCAGGGGGAGGATGTAATGCCCTGGGATTTAGTCAGGGAGCTCCTCACCAAATTCCTTGTCAGGGGTAGCTACTGCAGTTAATTGATAGAGATCTATTGACTTTTCCCTAACTTTGGCCTTGTTGCACTTTTCTCTTCTACCACTAGGTGGCTGGGAACTTGGTGGTACTAGAAATGAGAAGGGCAACTCAAGGTCAGGTTATGGGTATATGGGGTATCTCAGCCAATGGGCAGGGGTTTTCTTGAATCCCTTGGCCTTCTGGGAGAACCTATATATTTGGGTGGAGTTAGGTGATCAGTGTTCTGTGCCATCCGGACTGCTGTCTGGGTGGACGTGTGTCGTATGCCCCGGGCTGCTAGGCCGGAGATTGGGCCTATCCCGTGAGCATCTGACTGCCAGGCTGTTTGAGGGCCTATCCAGAAGTGACAGGGCAGCGCAGGGTTGGGACTGCGGCTTGCAGTCCAACCAAAAGGGACGGTTCTGTCAGCCGGAGAACCTGTTGTGGTCAGAGGTAGAAGGGGAGCTGTCGCTACAAAGGGACCAACCACCTTTACCAGGGACCACAGTGAGTAACTGAAGTAAGTACCGGAGCAGTATTCTCACCGATCGGGCATGGTGGAGAATCTGGAAACTTCAGGCGGTGATCAAGTCAGGGACCCAACCAGCGGAAGTGACGCTTGCAGAGCAGCCTTGTGTGTCAAGCCAGGGACCGAGCCGGTCAGCAGGGGTGAAGCTTGAGAGGTATCAGGAGTGGCAAGCTAGGGACCCAGCAAGGAAGCGTGGGTGACCCTTGAGGGAGATACCACTGCACAAGCCTTGAGTAGGGATGGGCGACCGGTTCGGCTCGAGCATAAGTTCGGGCTGAACTTTGGCTGTTCAGACATTCGGCGAACAATGAACAATATGCGATGTTCGCGGCAAATTCGAAAGCCGCGGAACCCCGTTAAAGTCTATGGGACACTAACATGAAAAACCAAAAGTGCTCATTTTAAAGGCTTATATGCAAGTTATTGTCATAAAAAGCATTTGGGGACCCGGTCCTGCCCCGGGGGACATGTATCAATGCAAAAAAAAGTTTTAAAAACGTCCATCTTTTCGGGAGCAGTGATTTTAATAATGCTTAAAATGAAACAATAAAAATTTAATATTCATTTAAATATCGTGCCTGGGGTGGTCTATAGTATGCCTGTAAAGTGGCGCAGTTTTCCCGTGTTTAGAACAGTACCACAGCAAAATGACATTTCTAAAGGAAAAAAAGTCATTAAAACTGATTGCGGCTCTAATGAATTGTTGGGTCTCGGCAATATAGATAAAATTCATTGAAGAAAATGGCAAGGGTTCCCCCCAGTCCATTACCAGGCCCTGGGTCTGGTATGAATATTAAGGGGAACCCCGAACCAAAAATGTAAAAAAAAATTGCGTGGGGGTCCCCCCAAAATCCATACCAGGCCCTTCAGTTCTGGTATGGATATTAAGGGGAACCCTGTGCCAAATTGAAAAAAATGGCATAGGGGTCCCCCAAAGTCCATACCAGATTTTTAAGGGGAACCCTGTGCCAAAATTAAAAAAAAATGGCATAGGGGTCCCCCCAAAATCCATACCAGACCCTTATCGGAGCACGCAACCTGCCAGGCCGCAGGAAAAAAGGGGGATGAAAGAGCGGGCCCCCCTGAACCATACCAGACAATGTTCCCTTAACATGGGGAGGGTGCTTTAGAGTAGCCCCCCCAAAGCACCTTGTCCCCATGTTGATGGAACAAGGGCCTCATCCCCACAACCTTTGCCCGGTGGTTGTGGGGGTCTGCCGGTGGGGGGCTTATCAGAATCTGGAAGCCCCCTTTAACAAGGGGACCCCCAGATCCCGGCCTCCCCCCATGTGAATTGGTAACGGGTACATTGTACCCCTACCATTTCAGAAAAATAAGTGTCAAAAATAGTAAAAAAGACAGGAGACACTTTGGAACAAGTCTTTTATTAAAAAATTAAAAAAATGGCCCGCAATGTAGATCCATCTCACGCCACCCGACGAGCCAAAAAAAGAAAAAAAAAGCCGCAACAGCTCCGCCTCCATGGGAGGCTCCCGTCGAGCGAAGCTTCTTCGCGATGACAGCTGTTATATAGCTGAGGGAAGGGCCACTTGATAATGTAAACGGGCGACACCACCTTCCTCTGACATCACACGGCGTCAGAGGGGGGTCGGGGTCACCCAAAGCGGTGCTTTACCGGCGCTTCGGCGGGGCTGCGTTTTAGGAGCGGTGTATGCACCGCTCCTAAAGCTCCTCGAAGATGCTGCTTGCAGGACTTTTTTTAGCGTCCTGCCAGTGCACCGCTCCAACGTGAAAGCACTCGTGCTTTCACACTGGAGTGACAGGAGAGGCACTTTTCAGGCGCTTTGCAGACGCTATTTTTAGCGATATAGCACCTGTAAACCTCAGCGTGAAAGTAGCCTTATGAGCTGCCATTGGCATGGGGAAAATAAGCCGAGCCAGCCTGAGCCTGTCGTTGTGCCATACTCACACAGGTACTCGTTGACGGCCTTTTGCTGCATGTTTAGCCGCTGCGGCATTGCCAAAGTCGAGCTCCACCTGGTGGGCCATGTCACAAAACAGGCGGTTTATGGGCAGGTGGAATTCCTGCTGAATTTCATTCAACCGAGCACTGGCTGTGTATGACCGCCTGAAATGGATACAGACTTTTCTGGTCTGCTTTAGCAGATCTTCCAACCCTGTGTACCTATTTAGGAAGCACTGCAACAACAAATTGAGGGCATGTCCCAGGCATGGCACATGTGTCAACTTTCCCTGTCTAAGAGCGGACAGGAGGTTTGTGCCATTATCACACACCACCATTCCTGGCTACAGCTGGCGTGGCGTGAACTACCTCTGGGCCTGTCTCTGCAGAGCTGCAAAAATCTCTGCTCCAGTATGGATCCTGTCCCCTAGACACACCAGTTGAAGCATTGCATGGCACCTTTTAGCCTGACTCATTGAATAGGCCCTTGAACGCTTAGGGGGTACTTGTGGTTCATAGGACAATTCAGCAGAGGAGGGCATGGAGGAGGAGGAGGGGGTAGAGCTGACAAATCTGGCATCATCACCACTAGCTGTGGGGGCACAACAAGCTACAGCACTGAGCCCTGTCCTGCATCCTTCCGAGTTGCAAGCAGAGTTACCCAGTGTGCTGTGAACAAAATATGTCATCCCTGACCATGCTTGCTGGACCACATGTCAGCAGTAACATGGACTTTGCAGCTGACTGCCTTGCCCAACGATGCCACAACATTGCTTTCCACATGATGGCACAGAGCTGGAATGCCCTTAGGTGAAAAGAAATAGCGACTGGGAACCTGCCATTTGGTACAGCACATTCTGCAAATTCACGGAAGGGGGCAGAATCCACCAGAAGGAAAGGCAGAAGTTGAGACAAGCTTTTGACAAGCTTGCATTTAGACGCTGGGCATGTGGGTGGCAGTGATTGTATTTCTTTTTTTTTTTGCTGCAGCAGATGGGGCAGAGACAGTCTACAGTTGTGGTGTGCTGCTGGCAGATGTGCTGCAAGGACCTTGACCTCGGCAGTATGGGCAACATCACTAAACACAGGAAATGATACCCTGCCTGAGGACTGACCATGTCCACGTTTGCCTATGGACACATACGCTGCTGGCCCCCTCACAGTGCCATGGGAACATCTGCCTCGCCTTGTTGTCCTCCCAGACATGATGGGGGGGGGGGTGCTTATTAACACAATGTAATATAGATGTGGAAATGTGTACGTGGATGCACTTTAATCAATGGAAAGTGGCGTTTGGTGCAATTTAGCTTGTGTACTCATTACTACACAGACACACTCCACTGATACAGTATATTATACTGCAGTAAAACTGCACTGACGCACTGCAATATACTGCATCAAACATGCACTATTGCACAGAAATGTACTGCGTTAAACAGAAGGCTGTTCGGTGAACATGCGAACAGCCAATTCTTGGCCCAAACTCATGCTCGGGCCGAACCGTTCGCCCATCCCTAGTCATCATTATAAGCTCAGTTTATTTGCAGATGACATTATACCTGATTTGGACCAGTGCACAAACAAGGTTCATAAAGACATGGATGAGTGAGTTTGGGGTGGAGGAACTTCACTTGCCTGCTCAGAGTCCTGACCTCAACCCAACAGAACACTTTTGGGATGAATTCGAGCGGAGACTGTGAGCCAGGCCTTCTCGTCCAACATCAGTATCTGATCTCACAAATGCGCTTTTATAAGAATGGTCAAACATTCCCATAGACACACTCCTAAACATTGTGGACAGCCTTCCCAGAAGAGTTGAAGCTGTTATAGCTGCAAAGGGTGGGCCAACTTAATAATATCAATAAAGTTGATGTGCTTGTAAAGGCAGGTGTCCCAATACTTTTGGTAATGTAGTGTGTGTGTGTGTGTGTGTGTGTGTGTGTGTGTGTGTGTGTGTGTGTGTGTGTGTGTGTGTGTGTGTGTGTGTGTGTGTGTGTGTGTGTGTGTGTGTGTGTGTGTGTGTGTGTGTGTGTGTGTGTATATATATATATATAGTATTTATGATAATACTATCCTGTTTAGCTTATTCAGACGGTCTGAACTTTGTTTGAATATGCCATTTATGACATGTTCATATAACTAGGCTAGGCTCAGTAGCATTCCATAGTATTTTAGATAACAGCAGTAAAATAACATTACACAAGCAGCTCACATCACCTTACACAAACATTTATTGGAATGCCCAATCACATTACCTTGCACATATCTTACACAAGCACTCCTTGTACAAGAGGAGATGTTCAGTTCCTTACACAACCAGATTACTAATTTATTCATGTAACTCTAAATAAGACCCTTGCTGGGAAATGAACTAAGCTAATGGCTCAGGAAACTGCCTAGAGTGGCGTGCGCCACATTAACTAAGCAGACAGACCTGTTTCAGAGATATTGGAGCTTGCAATGCCAGCTCTTCGTTTTTTGTGCTGCCCATCACAGACATGGCAGAATAAAGAACTTCTCTTTCCTAATTATCAAAGTGGTTTGCATCCCTTTTGTTATAGAAAGGAGAAGTATAGACAAAGTTACTCACAGGAGTGCAATTCATTCTGCTGTGATTGGCCACAGCCAATCAGGTATACAGTCAAAATGATTTGCTATAACCTGCTGACAAACTCGTGCTGTGTCCAATCACAGCACAGGTCAGAAAGGTGTGCACACATGCGCACCTCTGGACCTATTGGTCGCCAAAAGGGTAACAAAATTTGTTGCAGATTCCTACCTTTTGGTAGCTTTTTGTTTACGTGAAAAGTGAATCTAATGGGAGTGATTTTTTAATTATCAATCAGCTGCTGCACTTGTAGAGTTCTAATGAGGAAGGTGGCAGCGTCTGCATCACTTTAGTCGTGATTTCACTTTTGGAATATCTCACTACAGGCATATTTGTTTCAGGGAATGCCCATAATCTGACTTGCATCTTGGTGCAGACTTTTGGGAAAATCAGTGAGCCAATCACACAAGCAGGGAATGACATTTCTGGGGGGTGTTTTGAACACCATCTGTGTCTAGAACGCCTCCAGGATGCCATATTTCATAGCTTCCAAATGTCCCTAATTCTGAAGGACTGTCTCTGATTTGAAGCAAAGCCCCTCTGCCCCTCTTTCCTCATTTGTACCTCATTTTGGGTCTGATTTATAAAGTTCTATATAAAATGCACTTGTTATCTTTCAAAAGGTGTTTTCCAGCGCTAAACCTTTGATCCAGTTTCTAAATTGTTGCATTTCCAAATTCCAAAAGCTGATATAAAGAAATAGTAGTGGTTAAAAAAAAGCACTTGTTGGTTTAACTAATCTTTTTTTTTTTTTTTTTATTGTTTATAATTTTTTGTATAATTCTCCTTTAAGGGGGTATGTCGGGGGTTGTGTCCTATGCCTACATATTTTTGCTAATAGGTGCCCCTCGTTCCCATCTCAAAAAAGTTGGGAGGTGTGCATATAAAATTACATTTTACTGAAAATTACAGCGCTGCACTTAAAAAAAAAAAGAATAACATTTTATTTAATTACAATATGACTTGTGTAGCAATTGTATAGGCTATATTAATTTGTTTTTATATTCTAAACTGATTTTCTTTGAGAACTGCAATGTAATTTTTTTGCAATGAATAATTGTTTGCTGAACACCTTAGTCTGAATGTGGGATCCGATTCCATGTTTAGTAAAATGTACAACACTCAGTCACGTTTCTCCTGTCAGCTGTCTAGAGGTTCACATGAGATTACACCTGTCAAAGAGCAGCCAGGTGATAACACAATGTGGTTCATTCTTTGCAAAAACCTTGATAAGTAGTTTCACAGCTGGGTACAATTACACATGCATTATGGTAAACTGTTTGGATAAGGTGTCAGCCAGCAATAAAGTACAGAAACAGGTAGGACTGCAACCTTTGTTAAAATCCTTGCATTGTACATAGATCACTTAGAGGGGCCAGTAGTGGCCCATCCACTAGGGGCGCTGTACCCCCTATCCATGCGTCTGGCCCCCTAATCTACATGCGGGGCGCTGGATGCATGGATTTTAATGTTTTTTTTCTAAAGCACATGATTAGAGCCAGCAGCTCTAATAGGCTTCAAAAAAGGGTGGGCTCTGGGTGCAGAGCACTGTGCCTTGAGCCCACTCAGTTGACAATAGCGAATTAATATTTGCTATTATCACACTGATTCTCCTCCCGGCCAATCAGGAAGCAGGTCCTGAGACAGGCTGACTCTCCACCCCTTCAACCTCTGCAGCAATGCTGGCAGCACTCATACGTCTATTTCCCAAAGACAACCTCTGGATATGACGCTGAGCACGTGAACTCAACTTCTTAGGTCGATCATGGCGAGGCCTGTTCTGAGTGGAACCTGTCCTGTTAAACCGCTGTATGGTCTTGGCCACCGTGCTGCAGCTCAGTTTCAGGGTTTTGGCAATCTTCTTATAGCCTAGGCCATCTTTATGTAGAGCAACAATTAGTTTTTTCAGATCCTCAGAGAGTTCTTTGCCATGAGGTGCCATGTTGAACTTCCAGTGACCAGTATAAAAGAGTGAGAGCGATAACACCAAATTTAACACACCTGCTCCCCATTCACACCTGAGACCTTGTAACACTAACGAGTCACATGACACCGGGGAGGGAAAATGGCTAATTGGGCCCAATTTGGACATTTTCACTTAGGGGTGTACTCACTTTTGTTGCCAGCGGTTTAGACATTAATGGCTGTGTGTTATTTTGAGGGGACAGCAAATTTACACTGTTATACAAGCTGTACACTCACTACTTTACATTGTAGCAAAGTGTCATTTCTTCAGTGTTGTCACATGAAAAGATATAATAAAATATTTACATATTGGCCTAAATTTTAGATTTTTTCATTTTTTTTAAAGTGATATGATTTATAGCAAAGTAACAAATATTATTTATTTATTTTTATTTTTTAAAGTGTCAGCCTTTTTTGTTTATAGCGCAAAAAATGAAAAACCCAGTGGTGATCAAATACCACCAAAAAAAGCTCTATTTGTGGAAAAAAAATTTACAAACTTATTTTGTGTACAGCATTGCATGACCGCGCAATTGTCAGTTAAAATAACGCAGTATATATAGCAAAAAATGGCTTGGTCATGAATTGGCGTAAATCTTCCAGAGGTGAAGTGGTTAATGGGAGTGCTGATTGTCACTTTAAACAATGAGGTAGATTTACTAAGGCCCCATTCAAATCTTAATGCTTTTCAGCTTGAAAATTGCTCAGCTGTAAAGCTCAAGGATGTCCAACAAGCCAAATCCCATCAATTTCAATGGCCCCTGTTCACATATGAGTGTTCTGTCACCTGAAGCAAAACACCTGTCGTTCAAAAAAGTACATGAGCGTCTTGGCAGATTACAAGCGTTTTTGGCCCCATAGACTTCAATAGGAATACCTGAAACATGTGACTTGAGCATTTTACAAGCGTTTTGTCGCTCATTTTCTGCTCATACAGCAGCTCTCCACCCCTAATTAGACATATGCAAAATGGATAAATTTGTTTCTTTTCGTTTTGTTTTCATAAAATTTTGTTTTGTTTCTTAATTGTCTAATGAATTCCACATTTTCAGAACTATATAAAAACTATGGACCAATTTGAATTCTGTACATAGAATAGCTGGTTGGTAAGCAGCGGGCTGGGAAGCCGGCCACCACGTCCTTAACAACCAATGAGTCATCAGCTGTCAGTAAGCTTCCCCACTGATAGCTGAATGTAAAAAAAAAGGAATGCCAGCAATGAAAAATAAACATAAAAAACAGCACCCTTCGGGTCTGGTATAGACCCTAAGGGGAACGCCGCGCCGTTTTTTTATAAATTTTGGCGTGGGGTACCCCTTAAAACCTATCCCCCCCAAATCCATACCAGACCCTTATCCGAACATGCAACCGGCACGCCAGGAAAGGGGGGGGGGGGACAAGCGAGTGCCCTTCACCCCTCCTGAACCATATCAGATCACATACCCTCAACATGGGGGGTGCTTTGGGGCAGGGGGGGCAGAGTCTCCAAAGCACCTTGTCCCCATGTTGATGGTATTGATTGACCTGGTATGGATTGGGGGGTCCCCACGCTGTTTTTTCTGTTTATTGTTCATTGTCGGCATTCTTTTTTTACATTTCCCACTGACAGTTGATAACTGATCAGTTGTTAACCACTTGCCTACTGGACACTTAAACCCCCTTCCTGCCCAGGCCAATTTTCAGCTTTCAGCTTTCCCTCTCCTCCCCCTAGTGCATTCTATTGGCTAAATAAACATGCCTGAAGCTGTAAAACACTTTAAAAAAAGCTGCAAATACGCTTTAAAAAACCTGTAAACCAAAAAACGCCAGTAAGGCCACACTATTGCAAATTGGATTTCCCCGCATCCAATTTGCATAGCAGGAGACTGTAACCAGCTCTCCATGGAGCCGATTCACACATCTCCACAGCAAATTGCACAGAAGTCCTGTGCGTCTTTTGGCCCATTTCAGGTCGGAATTCAGCCCAAAATTCAGGCTGAAATCAGACCTGAAAAGGTGAATGGAGACGCACCAGACTGCTGTTGTGAGCCGTTGTGATCTCTAGTGTGAACCCAGCCTAACACTGGAGCACTCAGAATCGGGTGCAGCTGTGCATGGTAGCCAATCAGCTTCTAATTTTAGGTTGCTCAATTAAGCTTGGACAATAAAACCTGGAAGCTGATTGGTTTCTATGCAGAGCTGCACCAGATTTTGCTCTCTCCTGGAGCTGAAAAGGGCTATAAAAGCTTCATCAGTGCTTGCTGAAAGTTCTGTAAATGCTTTATAAAAGCTTCATCAGTGCTTGCTGAAAGTTCTGTAAATGCTTTATAAAAGCTTCATCAGTGCTTGCTGAAAGTTCTGTAAATGCTTTATAAAAGCTTGTTCTCACTACTCTTATACAAGCTGAAGCCTGTGGGGAAACAGGCCTTCCATCAGCAAGTGGATGAGTATTCTGGGAAGCCATGTTCACAAACTAAGCACTGTTTGTTCTTATGGTTGTAACAGACATTTTATTTTTTCTGCAGATATAGAAAATAATAGTTGGCTGCAAAATTAAAAGGTAACTTTTAATTTAAGGCTGGATTCACACTGCCAAGTGGAGCAGCTCACAGCAGGGGTCTGGTGTGTCCCTGTTCATCATTCATCACCACCGATTTTGGTCCCAATTTTTGGCTGAATTCGGACCTGAAACAGACCAGAAGACACACAGGACTCCTGTGCAATTCGCACCAGAGCCATCCCGGAGATGTGTGAACCGGCTCCATTGAGAGTTAGTCACAGTTTCCTGACATGCGGATTGGATGCTGGGAAAATTTAAATTAAGTAAATTGATGAAAACTATGACGAAAATCAATTCCAATTTTTGTCAACGAATGAAAACAGAATGAAAATGTGAGGGAGGGACGTTTACCCACCTGAACTTTTACTTTCCTCAGAGCTCTGTCTGTCTGTTAAAGCCCCAGTGCCCTGACTCTATCGGCAATCTGTATTGGCTGAGGGACGCAGGCTCCCATCAATCCTTTCCCTTTCCCATGCAGTTCCACATGCAGTTTTCTTATTTTCTTTTCTTAATATTTAATGTTCGTAATATATTCAGGTAATATGTGCAATGGCATTACAACCAATAGAGTTTACAGGTTTTAAAAAAAAATATATATATTTAACGTTGCAATTCTGTTCGTCAAAAAGCAAACTCTTTGTTTGCTTATGAAACTTAGTTTAAAGACGTTATAAAGCACAACTGTTAAAATTAAATATATGTGGCACTCACTCACCCTATCAAGAATAAAACTAATACCTACAGTGATAATCAAACTGCAATAAATATATTACAAAATATAGTGAAAAAGTAATACACAGCAATAAAAACCATCAATGATGTAATGAAGTGTACTAACACTAAGATGAAGGGATTCTATCGCACAATGTAGAGTGAAACATACTACTCATGAAATATAATAAATATACAAAATTCCAATATAATAAGGCAAAAAACTGCTAAAGTGCAGAAAATAGTAAAGTGACAATGTGCAAAAAAGAAACCGTGACACACTGACACACTGATGTGTGTAATAGGTATCCCAAAAGTACAATAATAATCATAAAATAGTGATGAAAAAAAATCTGATGATTAGTGCAAGTTCCAAAAAGTGTGACTCCCAATAACAGCAGAATCCGATGTTTTAAAAGATGAACGCAAATAGAGGTAGAAGTGCAAAAAACAGTCTCTGTGATGAAATGTGTCCCGAATAACAGGAAGAGGTCAACTTATACTCCAGAGCGCGATATCTGTTTCCCCCAGCCTCTCACCTGCAGTAGCAGCCCCCGATGGGCCGAATCAAGCATGAGCCAACGGGTGAATCACTCCACATAGGATCTGGTGATAATTGCAGCGCACGGGGACACTCGATAACTGGTTCATAATAAGACTCTTCCACTCTCAATGTATGCCATCAGATATAGGGTGATAGAAAAAAATGGGCTCCATAGTGTAGTATTCAAAATTTATTGGCAATAAAACAAATGGTAACTTACATAAAAGTAAATAGCAGCGAATGGATGAGATGCTTCCGGGTTCGGCCATACCCAGGAAGCAGCGGCACCTGGCTCCTCCCTGACACTCTGCGTCACCACCACGTGACTTTCTCAAAGGGTCAAGGAGTCAGGTGTCGACAAGCCAGCTTATATAGTCCCGTCCGCTGTCATGACAACAGCGGATAAACAAAACAGGTAAAATCTTCCTAGATGATGAATTAAGACATCTGATGTGACATATATATTAAATCCAAATAAAAACTATGTATTCCCATCCGTTGCCAAAGACAACCTAGGGTAAGTAATAGGATCATCCTAAAAATTAACAATCCAAACATCAAATAAAGCTTTCAACTATGTATTCACGTCTGCCGTCATGACAACAGTGGATAAGCCTAGAGGTAAATCTATTAAATAAAGACAATCTAAGCATCAAAATATAACATAAATACTGAATCTCTAATATATTAGAATACAAAACAATAAAAAACGGTAGCAATATAGAAATAAAAATTATAACAAACAATAGCATATAGGATATTATACAAATGACAGTAAAATATACAGGCGCCATCTAGTGGTAGAGGAGTAAAACAGCCCATAGTTAAAATAGATTAGTGCCATCTAGTGGAACAGATATAAAAAATCTATTTAATAAGTACGCCATCTAGTGATGAGAACGCAAAGAAAAAATTCATGTAAATATAAATATCGCATAGTCCACAACTCATTAGTGACATCCAATGAGTAACAAGCAGTGAAAACAAGATATAGCTAGGGGGGAACTACAGAGGATGAAGTCAAAATCTCCTACAACCACCCCACTAACATCTAATAGGGATGGGGCATAATAGCATTCAGAAAACGCAGATAAAGGACCTCCAAATATCACAAAAAATGCAATAAGGATCAAAATAAATGATAACCTGAACCAGATCAATAACGGTAGTAGAGGGCAATAAAATCAGAACAAATCAGAAAAAATAGTAAATAATATCATAGAAACTTAAAACATGTTGGACTATTACTAATCTTCCAACAAGGGACAATCATTACCAGGTAAAAAATTTTCAATAAAAAATAAAAAATTGGAAGTAAAACAATTAAAATCGAACTCCATATTATGTCCTAGTGGCGATAAAGTACGTAATTCGTATATCCATCTAGACTCAGCCTGACTGATCTTGATAACTTTATTATCACCCCTCCAATGGGGTTTATATTTTTCTATTCCCCACACTTTTAGAGATGAGGGGTCACTATTGTGATATTTAGCATAGTGTCTTGATAAACTATGTTTATCAGAACTTTTTTTAATATTCTGCACGTGTTCCCTCAACCTCTTCCACAGTGGTCTCTTGGTTCTGCCGATATACTGAAGTTGGCAAGGGCAGGGCTGGTGCAGGGATTTTTGACACCCTAGGCAAAAGCCCCATTGGCTTCACCCCTGACTCCACCCCCTTCGCCTTGCCCATATGACAGAAGGCGCCGCTATACAGAAAGCATTGGCTCTACTTCCTCTAGCGCTGGCTCCAGTGCTGTGCTGCGCCTCTAGTTACACTACCGGTCGGACGGAGCAGCTGCCTGAGACTGAGTTAGTTACATGCTGCAGCCTGCAGAGCATGCAGACGCGGAGGAGGGAAACCAGCGTCCGGGCGCCCCTAGGCAGCAGTTTGCCTAGTGGTAGCACCGGCCTTGGGCAAGGGCACTCCAACAGGTATACTACACCTTCGCTCCGGCACGATATAAAGTCTTCTATCATATAGTTTTTTAATGTCACAGTTGAGGTAAAGTTGGATTTCTTTTTCTTACTTTCTTTTGTATGTCGACACTCATAACAGCTTTTACACGGAAAATACTCCTTACCCTCAAAGAATGAGAACTTTCTTTTAGCCAGGGGGTCCAGGACATTTTTTGCCAAATGGTCCCTCAGCGTGGGAGCTCTTCTATAAACAAATTTATGCCTTTCCGGAAGGATAGTCCCCAAATGGCGGTCTGTTCTAATAATTTCCCAATATTAAAAAATTCTCTCACTTTGCTTATATTGGATGTTAAAATCCATATTAATGGGTACATTATCCTGACTTGCTGTATCCTTCATATTGTCTTGTATAAATTTTTCTCTATCCAGTGATGCAACATTTTGTATTTTTTCTTCAATGAACTTAGCTCAATATCCTTTTTGAACAAATCTCTCTCCAATCTTTTTTGCTTGTTCAAAGAACCTTTCTTTTGTGGTACAATTCTGCCTTAGTCTGGTTAGCTGACCCTGGTATATTATCTAACCATAAGGATTGATGACACCTATCCAGAGGCAGATGGCTGTTCCTGTCAACCATTTTAAAGTGAGTATGAGTTGTTAGTCTACTCCCTTCTTTTTCTATTACTAGATCTAAAAAATTGATTTTATCATCACTTATTTCCCAAGTGAGTTTTATATTTTTATCGTTAGTGTTAAGGTAAAAGCAGAAATCTATGAGGCTCTCTCTATTTCCATTCCAAATTATAACTATGTCATCTATATACCGTTTGAATAATGTAAGCTGGTGTGGTATATTGTTATATAATTTTTCCTCTTCCCATTTTGACATATACAAATTGGCAACACTGGGCACATATTTTGCGCCCATTGCAATACCACAGATTTGCTTATAATAATTATTATTGTGCCAAAAATAGTTTGAATCTAGGCTGTATCTCAAACAGTCTAGGAGGAACCTCCTTTGTTTACATTTCAAATCGCTAAGACTTCTGAGGGCCCATTTAGTCGCTTGGATAGCTTCATCGTGATTGATAATTGTATAAAGGGATGCAACATCGGCCGTTTCGTATCTCTCAAATAAGATCTGGTTTTCTTTACCACAGGTTGCAAAAACCAATCAATATATTCTCCAATACGTGCACCAACCGAGTTGATCCCATTTACTATGGGCCTACCCGGGGGTTTTTGTTTATCTTTGTGGATCTTGGGTAATGTATAGATGACAGGTACCTTACAAGTTTTTGGCTGTAAATATAAAACTTCTTTTTTATTCACTAGGCCTTTTTCAGATCCCTTCTGAATCACTTTAGCCAAATCTTTCTTGTATCTCGATGTAGGATTACTTGGTAATATCTGGTAAGTTTCAGCATCATTTAGTTGTCAATTTAGTTCTCCATTATAGTCAACTTTTGATTGGATGACTATAGCCCCACCTTTATCTGCTTGTCTTATCACAATATCTTTTCTTGCTTCTAGTTTTTTTATACCATTTTTGATGTCTCCTGGGTCAAATATCTTTTTTATTGTTAAATCCTGTACGTCCTTTAAAATCATTTTTTTAAAAACTTCAATATGTCCATCCGTCCCCGTAGGTGGATTAAAGAGAGATTTGTTACGGAGATTACTGAACACAATGCCATTGGTGTCTGGTACATTTCTTCTCCTGCCTTCTCCTGGATTGCTGAGCATATATTTTTTGATATTAAGACTTCTGATGAATTTATTAATATCAACATAGGTGTTGAATTTATTAAGGTTCTTGTTTGGGGTGAATTTTAATCCTTTATCTAACACTTTTATTTCTTCTCGTGTTAATTCAACCCCACTTATATTAATAATTCCTTCTCCTACTATTCCCTTTTCATTTTGTTTTTTGATCCCTGCTCGACATCCTCTTCTCGTTTTTCGTTTTTTCCATTCTTTCTCTCTGTGGATCTTCTTGGGGTTTTCCTCTGATGCTGCAATTATCACCAGATCTGTGTGGAGTGATTCACCCGTTGGCTCATGCTTGATTCGGCCCATCGGGGGCCGCTACTGCAGGTGAGAGGCTGGGGGAAACAGATATCGCACTCCGGAGTATAATTTGACCACTTCCTGTTATTCAGGACACATTTCATCAAAGAGACTGTTTTTTGCACTTCTACCTCTATGGGGAATTTAAATAAGATTGTTTTTCCTAAAGTTTTAGTGTTGGTTTTATCTCCCTTTTAGAATTTGATGCTAAGCTTAATTCCGCTTTAACAGTGGGAAAAAACTTATGGTTAGCAAGGCAACAAGTGCAGCTGATTTTCACTTCCTATTAAACCGGACATACAGTACCTGTTGATATACCCTGGTTATGATACAAGTGGTGTATGAATAGTGACTATTTGTTAAAATGGAACACCAGAATAATATATTTTTTTTATCCATGCATAATGCATAGAAGATTGTTGTTTGTTTCCCCATAAAGGACAATTCTTTTTACTTTACGTCTCGCAGATAAGAGAAAAGGTATGTGGAAATCTTTCTAAAAGTAAAGCAAAATTTCACACTTTTGAGAGTAACCAACACATTTGCTCATTGGAACATTTACTTTTATTCCGATGAGAAATTTATCATTTTGGAGTTTTCCTTTTTTCTGTAGCAAATGGTAACAGACAGCATTAAAAACCTGATACACTCCATTCACAACTAAAAAAGAAAAACATTTTGGCTGGAGTCTGTTGTGGAAATTTTTATTAATATATGTTGTCAGATATCCCCCAGTGTCAGTTTTGCTGTAATACGCTCATGCAAGCGTATTCGCACATACAGACGTTGGTGGAAGACCATTGGCTGCAGAAACCTTCCTGTGGACACGGCAGATCTGTTCGCTTTCCTAGGGATATTCGTTTATGCCTCACCAAGAGACTGGCCACCTCATGGCGATTGCATTAACGCTCTTAGAAAACAGATCTGCGTACACGGGAACCGTAGCATAACCTTACAAAAATTATGGCCCACTGAGCCATGATATAGTACGGCTCGCGTCATTGGTAGCAGTGGGAATGTGCACACAATCGTTTTCAGAGCCCTGTAAGTAGTGTTCAGATTGTGAGACACTTTGTGTCTCACAGAGAAGCTAGCCGCATGGCTCTGCACACGACTGTCTGCACACGTCACTACTGGAATTCTAATTAAATATATACATGTGTGTGATTGGTTCTTTTGAAAGAATACAAGTGTCTGATTGGCTGATTCCAAAGCCACCACCTTCTTTTGTTATTCATGTTTACAGTAAAAATAAAAGCAGCAGATTATGCTAGACAGGATTTTGCTAAGCTCAATGTGATACCAGCATCTGTCTGTGTTACATGGAGATATACAAGCGCGCTTTCCCAGTATTATACAAGAGAGCTGTATTTGTGCTTTCCAGCGCAACAAAATTATTTGCTTATAGGCGAAGCTTATAATTTCCACTACAAGTCCTACTTTAACTGTGAAAATTGTGCAATAACCATTGAAAGTTCGGAACTCTATGTATTATTTTGTGATTAGGGAGAAGGATCTTCTCTAAGGAAAGTGATGTTTTATATTGATGATAGCCAAGTTACTGAACCATGTCCATCCAGAGAATTTACCAGTATTGTTGAGCTTTTCTTATCTGCAGCACATCTCTGTGAAAAGAGCTAATGGAAAGTCTGACTTGTCAGGGTTATACTTTATGACTGTCTAGAATGTCTAAAGCAGCATTGTCATGATTTGTGGATTCTGTATCTAACAGAATGTCAAAAATCAAGACAGGAATGCTGCAACAAAGTGTCGGATAATGGCTTGAACAAGAACAGAAAATCTAGTGAAGCTGAAGAAAATATTTATTGCATTGCTTAAAATCAGGTGGATCAAGAGACATTCATAACATCAGATTTTATTTTCATACTTTTTCAAAGTTTTGCACTAAAACAAAGATCCCCATTCTTCCTCCTAACAAACTATAGACAGATACCATAACCCTTCTCATCCACAACAGAATTTCAGTAAATAACAAATGATCTCGGCAAACATAGCAACACAGATAACTATATGGACTAATGAACACACAGATAATTAACAATATGCCACTGATAATTAGCAAGTACATTGACTTGTCAGGGAAATCCTTTACAATTCTTTGTTACCAATAATACAAAAGAAACCAGCAGACAAATGACAATTGAAATTGGCAATCATTACTTGTAAATTACTAGAACTAGAACTAGTAGCAGACGCTATTTAAAACACTTTTAAAGTGATATTAAAGCAATTTTTTTTTAATTACTGATGATAGCAGGAGGTGAATGCTCTTGCTTATTTCAATTCTTATGCTCTGTGCTGGCTCCTCGTAGTGTCTCCTGGCCAGGCTACCTGACTGTAGATAAGTGGGTGTCCCCTGTGCCTGCCAAGAGCTATGGAGTCCCTCTGGAGTCTCAATTCGAGCATGCACCCAATCTTATGTGAAGCTGCTCCCAGCAAGCAGCGCAAAAGACACACAGCCAAAATGGGAGGGCACACAAAGTGGTAACTCTGGCAGGATTCCATAAGTCTCATGTCTCACCAGGCACCCACATACCTGAAGTATGAGGGTCAAGCGCAGAGGAGAAAAATAACATAGCTAAACCAACAAAAAACAAGAAGAACATGTATGTCCTGCTATCAGCTTCTCATTTAAGAAAAAAATGGCTTTAAAATAACGGGATTGAGTATCTTGACTGGTTATAGCTATTTACCCTAGCAGTTCGAAAAATCAATATCTCTCCTAATTTCTTTTTGCAATTGGAACCTTGGTGTGTCCAATCAGAGGACAAAGGTTGCTCACATCTGATTCCTCCAGCATTTGAGTCTTCCTTTAATACTCCATGCTCCCTGCTTATGAGGCAGTAGCCTTACTAGAAATCTCTCAAACCTAATTCTGAAAGCATCTACCCTACCAGCTTTGAGCATGTTCAATACTGAAAGGTTCTAGTATTTTCCAAAGCCATATCCCTTAATAGTTGAAGTCTATTTTTTTGATAATTTGTTTGATAATACAACTAGAGTAAATCAGCTTTGTTTTGATAGCTTGGTTAACTTGACTGGGGTATTTTCCTGACACATGAAGTAGCTTATATATGAAAAATCTTCAAAACTAGAGAACAGTTGAGCATGACTAACTAGTATTAGATGTATTATGATCTGGATATATGAGAACCTTTAACTTTACTGAAGGGAATTTAACCAGATTAAACTCATGTAACCCAGGCCTTTTGCTCTTTGAGTAAAAGTGTACTGTATGTTGACATGTAAACTCAACATGTCCCAGCCCATTATAAGGTCACATTTTTAAGAATACAAGTAAAGTAATCAACCTTTTTTCCTTCAATACAATCAATGACCAGATATTTCCAGTAGCATGCGGACTATGTGTTAAACATTGCTGAGATAGAAATGTGTTTTGTGAACCATTTCCTCTAATTATATATCAGTTACAAATGAGGACCTAGTCTAAGTTTTGAATTGCAGTGATGTTAAAGCGGGGTTCCACTCAAATTTTTAACTTAATCTTGCCCCCTTCAGTTAATTGCATAGATGTTCAAATCCCGCACGAAAATTTTTTTTATCGCTGTAATTACCTTTATGTTGTACTTTATTGCGGCACTTCCTGTCTCTCCTCCCATGGGAGTAGGCGTGTTTATTGCCTTTCCCCGGCGCCGCACTGTCTCCTGGGAGCTTAGTGTCAGGCTTCCCAAGATTCAGTGCGGGAACAATGATCATGCTTGTGAACATGCTGTGAATGAACAGCATTCACCACATCCAGGAAATCAATGCTTGTGGGCTTCACATGCCCACAAGCAAGATGGAAACAGCCAGCATCACATTTTTAAAGTTATTCTTCAGTACGAAAACAGACAGAGGTGGAAATATTACACCCAAACTGTGAGTATTATTTTGGGATTAGCAAAGTGTCTCAATGACCTAAAAAAAAAAAAAAGATTGGTCGCCGGACTCCCACTTTAAGTAAGACAAGCAGTTTATCACACATTTAAACAATGCATGTGAGCTCCAAGGCACAATTATAGTAGAGGGCAATGCAACCACACTGTAGTGCACCACAATGCACATGTTGTTCATTGTTGTGCAGTGCATGCAAAAAGAAGTTGCAGTAATGTATCATATAGCCTAAATGGACCCTAAGGGCCCTTTCACACTAATGTGCTATTGATGCACGTGATAAAAAATAATGTTATTTAGCAAGCAACATTCATCCCACATTAATAATTATCCTACCAAAGTTAACGTGTGCTGTAAATTGCCTCCAGTATTTGTCCTGTTTCTTCTTACTGGAGGCTGTCTCTTTGCTAAAGCCCAGAGCCCTTCAGCAGCAGTAAATATTTAGGCTGACAGCAGATCGGCCTCTAGTGGCTTTGATTTTCAGCACAATGCTAAAAATGGAGAGCAAATTAGCATGTACAGAGCAGGGTGAGACAGTGTATTACTGGATTTTAACTACTTTAGCCCAGAAGGATTTGCCTCCTTTTTTTCCCCACAAATAGACCTTTCTTTTGGTGGTATTTGCTCATCTCTGCGGTTTTTATTTTTTGCGCTATGCACAAAAAAAGAGCAACAATTTTGAAAAAAAACAAACAATATTTTTAACTTTTTGCTATAATAAATATCAAAAAAAAAAATATTTTAAAAAACAAACGTCTTCATCAGTTTAGGCCAAGATGTATTCTTCGACATATTTTTGTTAAAAAAAATCCCAATAAGCGTATATTGATTGGTTTGCGCAAACGTTATAGCGTCTACAAAATAGGGGATAGATTTATGGCATTTTTATGGTGTTTATATGGCATTTTTATTTTTTACATTTTTTTTACTAGTAATGGCAGTGATCTGCGATTTTTAGTGGGACAACGACATTGCGGCGGACAGATTGGATACTTTTGACACATTTTTGGGACCACTGACATTTATACAGCGATCAGTGCTATAAAAATGCACTGGTTACTGTGTAAATGTCACTGGCAGGGATGGGGCTAACACTAGGGGGCGGTCAAGGGGTTAAAGGTGTTCCCTAGTTAGTGTTTCTAACTGTGGGGGGCGTGGCCAAGATAGCGCATTGAGTGGACGTCTGAGCTGGAGCTCCACTGCTGAATCAGCAAAATCTCCTGCAATCCGGTCCCTACACCAGCCATCCAACGACCGCTGAAATCCACATGCGTTGCAGGTCCTCTGGGGTAGCTAAAGGACGGGTTAAGAAGATCCATTTCCCCCCTATACTGGAGGAGATTTCCTGGCCTCCCCTAACCGCGTGAGGACACGTGCATGCTCCTCAGCCAAAATGGCGTCAGGAATTGAGCGGAGTGAGCAGACCCCCTCTACCCAGCCGGGTCTAGCTGAGGTCCTGGCTGCTATTGCCAACTGCCAGACCTCTATAACCACGCTTACAACTAAAGTAGATGCCATACAGCTGGATGTGCCACTGTTCAGGCAGGACATGGATGAAGTAAGGGCCCAGCTGTCCTCTGCAGAACAGCGCCTGGGCCATGCTAAGGACACAGTGGCTGAGCACACCAATAGTCTCCGGTCCTTGCAAACTAAAATACGTGCTCTGGAATACAAGGCTGAGGATGCTGAGAATCACAATAGGAGAAATAATCTCCGCATAGTGGGCCTGGAGGGTTCCCGTCCGACTGAATTTGTGGAGCAGCTACTGCGCACCCTCTTACCTGGAGCTCAGTTTTCGCCCATCTATGCTGTGGAAAGGGCTCACCGCATACCGCTTAAATCTGGACCCCTGGGGACACCACCTCAGGGATATGGATGAGGTGCTTCGTGCTGCACGGCTGCAGAAGGACCTTGCTTTTCAAAACACCAAACTCCTCATTTTTCCCTGACTACTCGGTGGAGACACAAAAGCTGAGGCGATCGTTCGATCAAGTCAAGGCGGCTATGTGTAACCGAGGTATTCGTTATAGTGTCCTCCTCCCAGCCCAGCTGAGGGTCCAAGATGGAGAAACTACATGATTTTTCACCTCACCCAGAGATGCATCTTCCTGGCTAGAGTCACTGCCTCCGCACCGCTGAAAGTTTGGATCTATCACTGGCTTGCACTGTCCTATCAGTGTGTCAGTGCTCTACTCGCTTTTATCCAAGGGTTTTATCCAAGGGTCTCCCCTGGTCTGTTGCCTTGTGCAATGTGGCAGTTTTTCAACTATTACCTTTGAGTTTCAGCAAGTTGACCAGCACCTGTTGTGCTTACCCTGTTTTTCTTATGCAACACACTGAAGATATGTGCCCCTGGCTATTCCAGGTGTTTTCTAATGCTTTTTTCACTTTTTCTGCATTATCACGTATCATGCCACATTCTCCACATATGCTTGCAGGGCAGCAACCTAGTAAGAAAAACCCTACCGTTTCGGCTCATTGAAGTAAAAAATGGACCCGGACGGTAGATATGTAATCATTTACGCTCATATATATGACATGACTGTGGTGCTGGTGGGGGTATATGTCCCTCCTCCGGCCTCGGTCCAGGTTTTGCAACACATTATGCAACTTGTGGTTCAATTTGACAATGATCTGGTCTGTTTTATGGGTGATTTTAACATGGTTCCACATGTGGCCCTAGATAGGTTGCATTCCTCAGCTCGTGACTCTGCCGACCTCTGGCAAAGGGCTGACACCTATGCCCTTATGGATGTCTGGAGACACATGCACCCGAACTCCAGAGAATTCACTTGTCACTCGGCCACGTTTAAGAGCCTGTCCAGGATAGACCTGATCTTTGCGTCCAAAACTGCTTTACAATATGTCTAAGACGTATCTGTGCTTACCAAGGGCATCTCTGAACATGCCTCACTGTGCCTTTCCCTTGCTCTGACCGTCCCCCCTGAGTCTAGGCTATGGAGACTGTTCAGATTCTGGGCAAATGATGAACGACTACAAGAGCAATCGACTGCCTCTATTTGCAACTTTTGGACAGACAACCAAGGTACTGCCTCTCTACCTGTGTCGTGGGACTCCTTTAAATCATGGGCTAGGGGGGAACACATCTCCAATATTTCACGTCTCTGGAAGGAGGCTGCCTTTTCCCTGGAGGGGATGGAGGGGAAGGTGACTGGGCTGGAAGCTGCTTATGTTCATGCCCCGGATGGTGACCATTATAAAATGTGACAGCGGGCTCTGCATGAGTTAGAGTAGAGTAGAGTAGTTAGAGTAGTTCAGACTGATAAAGCTCTCCTGTACTCGGCTCAAAAGGTGTTTGAATTTGGGGGGGGGGGGGATGGGAGGCTGCTGGCCTGGCTGGCTAAGGGAGACATCCCATCCACCCCTATTGGCTGTATTAGGGACGAGGCTGACTGCATACTAACAGCGGATGACCGCATTAATGCTCGGTTCCTACAGTTTTTCCAGGACCTATACTCCTCCTGGGCTGACTTCTTGTCTTCCGATCTCTCCTTGAACCTATTTCTTTCCCAACATTAGCTGCAGTAGATAGAGAGAGGCTAGACGCAGACATTAACCTAGAGGAGGTTCAATTGGCCATGGGACAGTTGAAGGGTGGTAAGGCCCCCGGGGCTAATGGCTTGCCATCTGAGTCCTACAGCAATTTTATGGAACTTCTTGCTCCTAAATTGACCTCCCTTCTTTCGGACTGAGGTTCCCTAGAGGCACTGCCTGACTCTATGAATGAAGCCGTGATAGTGTTGGTTCCCAAACCCGGCAAGGACCATCAGGATTGTGCGGCATATAGACTGATATCACTACTAAACGTGGATGCCAAGATTTTTGTGAAGGTCCTAGCTAACCGTTTGTCCCAGGTGATTGAGGACCTGGTTGATAACGACCAGACTAGTTTTATGCCAGGGAAGGGAACTGACATAAACATCAGGTGACTCTATTTAAACTTATCTGTTCCCCACGACAATCAAGGCGCTAGGGTTATTGCTTCCCTAGATGCCGAAAAGGCTTTTGATTTCATCTAATGGTTGTACCTCTGGGAGGTCCTTCAGTGATTCGGGTTTGGCCCCAAATTCATACATGGGATTAAATTACTATATAGTGCCCCTAGAGCGAGGGTCCGTACAAATAACTGGCTTTCCCTCCCTTTTAGTCTCTTCCGCGGTACACGGCAGGTCTGTCCGCTCTCCCCCAGTCTGTTTGCCCTGGCACTGGAGCCCCTGGCCACTTTGATCAGGTCTGCTCCAGATGTCATGGGCCTTCGGCTGGGAAAGTTGGAAGAGCGACTGTCCTTGTATGCGTATGACGCATTGCTGTATCTTAATGATGCTGGCTGCTCGTTGTTAGCCGCCCTACATATTTTTGATAATTTTGGTACTTTCTCGGGTATTAAAATAAACTGGTCCAAGTCAGTTCTATTCCCTATAGATACAGATGCTGCTAAGACGGCCGCCCCCTTCCCATGTACGATGGGTGGAGGAATTCCGCTATTTGGGAGTTATAGTGACTAAAAATCCTGCCAGCTATATGGAGAAGAACCTTCTCCCTCTATTGACGACCTTGAAAGCCAAATGCGCCTCCTGGGCTAACCTCCCCCATAATCTATTGGGACGGATTAACCTCCTAAAAATGGTGTTGCTACCTAAATTTAACTACTTCTTCCGAAACTGTCCGATATGGATCCGGTCTCATTGTTTAAAGAAATTGAGCAATGTGTGGGGTCCCTTCTCTGGCAGGGCGGGGTACCTCGACTGGCACGATCTACTCTGTGGCTTTCGGCTCACCTGGGTGGATTGGCTCTGTCCAACTTCAGGGTCTACTACTGGGCTGCAATGTTGGTGACAGTCCAGTGGTGGTTCATGGGCTCTAAGTAAAACGCCACTGTCAGAGAAGCTCCCGAAATAGATCCAGTACTGGGCACCCTGGGGGGGGCCGGTGTGCGCCGTTGCGCGCCGTTGTGCGGGCGCACGAGCGGCGTTTGACGCCAATCGCTCTATTTAAACTGCTGGAGCACTTTGCTCGGTGCTGTCTGATCTGCAGCTCCCAGTACCTGTGCTTCCTGTTTACCTGTCTGACATTTGATCTCCTTGATACCCGGCTTGTCTATTGGATTACTCTCTGCTATCTGCCTGCACCTGACCCCGACCTGCCTTTGACCTTGAATCTGCCTGCTCCCTTGTACTACGCTGCCCGCCTGTTGCCAAACCCTGCCTGTGACCTGGACTCTGAATCTGCCTGCTCCCCTGTACCGTGCTGACCGTCTGCTGCCAACTCTGCCTGTGACTGGACCTGCCTATCCTGCTCCTGCTCTGCATCTGCTGCCTGTGCTTCGGCTTACCAAGGACTTCCAGTCTGCTTGCACAGGGATCCTGGGCATTACTGCTGCAAATCACCCGCCAGGCTCTCATACCACTCTGTGCTCCCGTGCCTTCTGTTTATACTATCAGGGGCCAGGAACCAGATACGTAAGGGAGACCTTCCCCTGCTGTATCGGGCCCGTCAGTCAGGTACGTGACAGTCTGACAGTATCGGACAGCCATGTCCGAGCCCGAGCAGGGAACCTCTCCCATGGAGGAACTGTGTAGACACCTGGCGGGTCTCATACAAGCCATGAAGAGCCTTCAGGAAGGCTATAATAGACTGGAAGAACGAGTCCAGGTGTTGTCATCACCTGCCAACCCTCAGGGTGCTTCTGCTGCCGGACTCTCATCTGCACGCTCTGTGGTAATGCTACCCCCTGAGCCTAGGGTCCCTACACCTGAAAGATTCGCTGGAGAACGTAGTAAATACCGGTCTTTCCGCAATGCCTATGAACTTTACTTTGCTTTGCAACCACGCACCTTTTCTTTGGAAGCAACTAAGGTGGGCTTTGTGATTTCTCTTTTGTCCGGTGAACCACAGACTTGGGCCCACCATCTTCTGGAGCAGAAGTCAGCATCCCTGGATAACCTAGATACCTTATTTGCCGCTATGTCTCAGCTATGTGAGGATCCCCAGTTAAAAGCCACCGCTGAATCCGCCTTGTACGCCCTACAACAAGGGCGTAGACCTGCAGAGGACTATGTGCTGGAATTTAGGCGCAAAAGGAAAAAGCCGCTCTGATAAGCCTCCGTAATCTCTTGAAGAGCTCCCGCCCTACCACATAGTGCTGGGTGCTAGCTGTGCTCATATCTGCGGAAGGAGAAAAATCCTGCACTGCTGCACTCCATGCAAAAATATCTTTATTGAAAAAATGCGATAAAATCCAAAATAGAAAACAAAACAAAAAGTGGACACAGCGGGTGTAAAATAGCTAACGCGTTTCACATTCAGAGATGCTTACTCATAGCTAATATATGCTGGAATTTAGGCGCTGGAGTTCGGATACGGACTGGAATGATGCGGCCCTGCGTTATCAATTTTGCATGGGCTTGTCTGACCCATTTAAAAATGAGCTAGCACGGGTCCGAATACCCCAATCTCTGGATGACCTTATTAACCTGTCTGTTCAAATAGACCGGGGCCTAAGGGAACACCGCTCCGAGAGGTCCACCAACCAATTGCGCCCCACCTGGGTCCTCCCCAGGGCTCCTAGTGCTACCAGCTCTGTCGGCCAAAGTCCTCATGCACCATCTACCCCGGTCCTCGATATTCCTGAACCTATGCAGCTCGGTCTCCTCCGTCCATCTCTCACTCCAGAAGAGCGGCAGCGCTGACGTGTCAAAGATCTGTGTATGTATTGCGAGGAATCGGGTCACTATGTGAGATCTTGCCCTAACAAGACACGTAAGTCCCTCTCAACCTCCCCTAAGTATGCACCTGCCTTGCCTAATCCTGCTAATCATCTTGCTCTTTCCATTATTCTACAGCTTCCAGGACAGGATCTTCCAGTTTCAGTCATAATTGACTCCGGAGCATGCAGCTGCTTCATCGACTTAACTTTTGCTGCTAACCACCGCATTCCTCTCCAATTGAAGACTCAGGGACTTGCAGTACACCTTGCTGATGGCTCCACCCTTAGTTCTGGTCCTGTCACCCAGGAGACTATCCCATTGCTGGCCATCATGGGCACTCATCATCGGGAATTTCTTTGATTGGACGCCATCTCTTCACCACTTTTTCTCATTATCCTGGGAATGCCATGGTTACAGACCCATAATCCCAACATCGACTGGGTCACTGGGGAAATCAAGTTTCTCTCCAGACATTGCCAACAGCACTGTTTGCACAGTACCCCCCAACAAACCCTCTCAACTCCTCTGTCTGGACATTGACACTGAATCTCAGCAGGTGATTCCCGCTCCTTATCGGGACTTCCTTGATGTCTTTAGTAAAAAGGGGGCAGAGACCCTTCCTCCCCACAGACCTTATGATTGCCTGATAGAACTTCTGCCTGGAACTTAAGTCCCGTTTGGAAGAATTTTTCCGCTAACAGAGCAGGAGCTGGATACCCTTAAAATCTATATTGACGAGAATCTAAAAAAAAAGGCTTCATCCGTCCATCCACTTCACCGGCCGGAGCCGGCATCTTCTTTGTCGAAAAGAAGGATCACTCTCTACGGCCGTGTATCGACTACCGGGAACTAAATAAAATAACCATCAAGAACCGTTACCCTCTACTACTTGTACCTGAACTCTTCCAAAGATTAGGTTCTGCAATAATCTTCACCAAACTAGATCTCCGTGGTGCCTACAACTTGATCCACATTAGAGAAGGAGATGAATGGAAAACAGCCTTCCGTACCCAGTTTGGGCATTTTGAGTATCTTGTCATGCCCTTTGGCCTGTGCAACGCACCAGCGAAGTTTCAACACTTTGTTAACGATATCTTCCGTGACCTTCTGGACTCTGTGCTCCCGTGCCTTCTGTTTATACTATCAGGGGCCAGGAACCAGATATGTAAGGGAGACCTTCCCCTGCTGTATCAGGCTCGTCAGTCAGGTACGTGACAGTCTGACAGCACCACCTGTTTGGAGGCAGTTAGCTTGGGCTCCCTGACAGATCTACAGAATTTTGTATATAGGGGCCCGAAGGCATACACGCAGGTCCCTGGCCCAACGTGGGCTACTTGGATGGTGTGGGTGGCTGCCTACCACAGTTCTGCACCCTGCCGGATCCCCAGGTTTGGGCCAAATGTGGTGTCGTCACCTGGGGAGATGTTATGTCTCAGGGTGTCTTACTTCCTATGAGTGACCTACTTCACAAGTTTCAGTTACCCCAATGGATGCAGTTTCGATACCTACAGCTGCGACATGCCGCTAGAGCACAGTTTCCCCAGCCACCACTCCTTCAGGCCAACCCTATTGAGGAACTTGTATCCCCTGGAGACTTAGACAAGCCCTTATAAACCTTTATATGCTGCACTTCTGAGCACTGACTCCCAAAATGCACGGGCTGTGGAGGGTGTGGCAGGGTGACATACCACTGGACAGAGAGGACTAGGATGATTCTTTAGAGCATTGTCCCAGGTTAGTCATCTCCTCTAGGGATAAGCTTATTCAGGTAAAATTCCTGCACAGAATCTACTACACTCCCCAGAAACGGTATCGTATTTTCCCGACCAGGGATCCCTTATGCCCCAAGTTCAGGACACAGATGGGGACATTCTTCCATATGTTCTGGGAATGCCGATTATAACATTGTTTTGGTCAGAGGTCTTCAGTGAAATAAATCTTCGGCTGCAGTTATCCCTCCCTGTTACACCTGAATTGGCGCTATTGGGGATTCATGATGATGCGCAGCGCTCCCATCATTTAAAACTGTCGGTATCCTATCTTCTGTTCTATGCTAAAAGGGAGATTCTCCTGAAATGATCTCCCTCTCCCCCTTCTCTTTCCTCCTGGGAAGCCTTGATAGACACTGCCCTGTACAGAATAACTTATATAAACAGGGGATGTCAATGGAAATATGACAAGTGTGGGCCCCATGGACCAGCACCTAGAAGCTTTTGAAGGGAGGGGGATATGTACTATCTATGAGTCTTCAACCTCTTCTTAAAACCTGCTGCTGTTTGAGATTACTGCCTAGTATGTAATTAACTGCACTGACAACCTACGGTTGTGTTTCTCTTCCTGCTTCTTGTACGAAATCGAACATTTTGTATTGTTTTGTTCTAAGTCAATCTGTATGTCTTGTCCGTTTTGACAACAATAAAGCACCTTTGATTGTTAAAAAGAAAACTGTTGGGGTGGGGGTAGGGATGGGACTGACTGGGGGAGGAGACATATCACTGTTCTCAATTACTGCAAACAGCAGATCTGTCTCTACTCCTCTATCAGAATGAGGATTTGTAAGTTTACACACACAAATTCCTGTTCTGGCTCTCATGCCCACGATCATTGGGTCCCCCAGCTTGCGGAGGTGGCGCACGCCTGCTATGGCTCTTAAAGGAGCCACCGTACATATAAGGCGATTTGCGCAGGAGAGCCAACCTGCCGCCGTATATGAGCAGGAGCTGGTTGACAAGTGGTTAAACAGTATAGGCATTTATTTTTAATGTTTTACATAGCTATACCTGCAAAAAGGGCCAACATGAAGTGATCTAGCAGGACTTAGTTTTCTGACTAAGGGCCCTTTTACACATTCTGTAGCAAAATCGCTGTAAAAACGCATATGCATTTTTACCACAATTTTGCTTTATTTCATATGTGTTTCCTGTGCATTTCTGGTGCGTTTTTGGGTTGCCTGCACCTGTGTACAATGAACAAGTGATTCACAAAACGCACCAAAAAATGCAACTTGTGGTGCGTTTTTACCTCGATTTCCATTAATTTCACCAAATTTCACCAAAGATGCAGCACTTTTCAAAGGGCACCACACCCACAGCGCAATGGTGTGAAAAGTCCCATAGGATTTAAAGGGAAACAACGCAGGAAAAACATCTCAGTGTGAAAGGGGCCTAAAGTTCCACTTTAAGGGCCCTTTCACACTGTTGCACTTTTGATGCATTCCTATTGACTTACAATGGAAGGTGCCTTTTTGGTGTGCTTTTGAAAAACTGCACCAAAGATGCAGCATGCGGGACGTCACAAAACTCAGTGCTCCTGCAGTGTGAAAGTGTGAATAGTTACATAAAATTTAATGGGGAATCTTTTTTTATGCTTTTGTTGCCCTGGAGAAACACTGCAGAAGCCAACCAGTGTGAAATGGCCTTGCTGAGTGAAAAGCTACTGGAGAAAAATCTTATGTGAAAACCCATTCTTAATTTTCCAGTGAATTCAGGTATTTTTGCCCAAAAAGGATTGAAAATTTCTGCTGCCACTATTTGCCTCCTGCTTTGTGCTGCTAAATAGACAGTTAAAGATATGACCTAAGGCGCGTGTCAGAGGGATGGGCAGATGTATGGACAGCAAACAGATGAACAATCACCAGTGTAAACTCTAACTTTATTAGAGTGGTTGTAAATTATACACTATATATTTTTGTAAATAACAAAAATGTTATACTTACCTGCTCTGTGCATAAGAATTGCACAGAACAACCCTGAACTTCCTCTTCTGGATTCCCCGCTGGCGATTCTGACTTCTCTTCTCAGTGTGCCAGCATAGGAAGCTGCTTTCTATGGTGGCACACCTGTGGGCTCTATTATTTTTCCCCCCAAAAAAATGCATTTGATAAACCGCTGCACAAATATTGTGTGACATAAAAATTGCAACAACCACCATTTTTTCCAGGGCCTTTGGCTTGCAGAAAATATATAACCTTTGGTGGTTCTAAGTAATTAGACAGTAAAAAATGCAGATTTTCACATGTATGTGAAAAGTGTTATAGGGCGTACACACGGTCGGACTTTGTTCGGACATTCCGACAACAAAATCCTAGGATTTTTTCCGACGGATGTTGGCTCAAACTTGTTTTGCCTACACACGGTCGCACAAAGTTGTCGGAATTTCCGATCGACAACCACGCGGTCACATACACCACGTACGACGAGACTAGAAAAGGCCGGTTCAGAACCAAGCGCGGCACCCTTTGGGCTCCTTTTGCAAATCTCGTGTTAGTAAAAGTTTGGTGAGAGACGATTCGCGCTTTTTCAGACTCGTGGCTTTCAGATTGTTTTCTGCCGTTCAGTTTGTGCTTGTGGGTTTGTATCTGCTCTTCAGTGCGTGCAGCAAGTTCCGCGTGACTTTAGGTAGTCATTGTATTCTTGTTCGTTCGTTACTGGTTTTCAGGTCGCTCTTCACAGGCCTTGCTGTTCTTCAGTGCGTTCTGTTACTTCGTTCTGAGCAGCCGACCGTTTTCTAGCCATGTTTCGTATGCGTACTCCTCGTACAGTTCGTGCTGTGTGGGGGCTTGGTGTTGGGGTCCTGACCTTGACACAAGTCCAGTCCATGAACAGGGTGGGGAGGAGTTCATGGACCAAGAATTGGTTGCTTCAGCGTGACCAGTTCTGTCATATGCCTTTGCTCCGTGAGATCCGTGAGAATAATCCTGATGATTTCAGGAACTTTCTCAGGATGACGGACCCCGTGTTTCACCGTTTGTTGGCTTCGCTGACCCCCTATATCAGCAGGCAGGATACCTGCATGAGGCAAGCCATCACTGCGGAGCAGAGGTTGGTCGCTACCCTGCGGTATTTGGCCACAGGGAGAAGCCTGCAGGACCTCAAGTTCTCGACAGGCATCTCCCCCCAGGCTCTTCTTTGTGGACATTTACTGCTTGTGTTTGTTTTAGCTGACCCTGACAGAAATGTGTGGAGTCCAGAAAATGTCGTGATTGTGTAACCTTATACAAAGCACTGTTGGCTGTTATTTACTAAATGCAAAGACCCTTTTCACTACAAGTGCACTTGCAACTGCACTGAAACTGCACTTGTAGTGCAAAGAGGATTTGCCCTTAGGAAATTACCCCCATTTTCTCCTAAAACAACAATTACATCACCCCAAAAGTGTTGTAGCGTTGAGACAATAATCCACACATTCTTGATGAACAATCTTTTTAATACCTGCACAATCACATGTGCATTTACCAAAGGTTTTTCTGACAAACCAACATGTTTGTTGTATAACAATTTTTGTGGTGTCATTATCCAAAATCAAAATGTGCATTTTATAGAAAACAGGCCTGTGTAAAACCCACAAGAAAGACACAAATCTTGATCTTACAAAGTTCACATTAGGTAGAACTTGAAGGCAATATCAGACATGAGTATTTAGGAACTGTGTTTGATATTGCGTTCAGATGGGGGGAAATCACCCCTGGAAAAGCCAAATTTGGAAGATGCACACAAATTTCACAATGTCAACATGTGCTATCTGCCATCACGGGGGATGAAGGGACGTGTTTTGGGGGAGAAAGCCCTTCCTCACCGCTACTTTATTATTGAGGAAGGTGTTGCACCCCCAAAACGTGTCTATTGATCTCCCGTGATGGCAGATAGCACATGTTGACACACTGTGTGCATCCTCCAAATTTGGCTTTGGGAAAAATCACAAAAACATTTCGCACATTGTAGCACACAAAAGAAGAAAGTGATTTGGAGGGGTTTTAAACTCGCCCCAAAACATCAATGATGTTTTTATATTTTGGAATAACATCATTGATGTTTTGCTTGATGTTTTCCAATTGTAAATTACACCCCATGATCTCCTCGATCAGGATCTGGGCACTTTCGGATGTGAAAGGATCTTCATCCACAACCTCACGATCACCTAAAAAGAGAGGAAACCCAAAATAAATTAGGTTTGCAAAAAAATGCCGCCATCCATCTCTTATCTGAGCCTGTGGTCGCAGACACTCACCTGTTCTGGTGACTAGTTCCACCACGTCTTCATCCTCCTGCTCAGCTTGTGTTGGGTGGATTTCCCCTTCTTCCAGAGGGGGGGGGCTCTGGTCTCCTCGGATGAGGGGTGTCCTCCGAGTCTTTTCTCCCCTATGTAAAACAAAAATGGTATAATTAGCACACAGATATTTGATGGCAGAACTATAAAGATGAAACATTGCTTGGAAGTGGGGTACAATGATCTATTTTAGCAGAGTTCCAAGATGTAGCTTTTTTAGTGTCCTTTGTCAAGCTGCAATACTTTACCTGTTTTGTACAAGCTTCACAGATGGAGACCCCCCTATAGTATACACTGGAGCACCTGTGTGGCCCCCCTAATAAAAATGGTGTTCTGGGGTCCCACACTAGTGCTCCAGTGTCCAGATGTGAAAACAGCTGCTGAGTGTCCTCTCCTTACACAGAATCTAGTTTGCATTTCATTCTAGTAACATACCCATCTACACAACCCTATTCTTTGAAGACAAGTATAGGGCGTCAAAATGGTGGCCAAATGCATATGGCCTAAACAATGGTATTTTATCGTCCGAAATAAAAATGTGTAATCCGAACGAATAATGTGCCCATGAACATGAAAGTTGCCATTTTAAACTGTACAACAGTTCCTAAAAGCACATGGAGCAGCACGAACGTAATAAACACAAAAAGAATAGGAACACAGGACAACTACTTACTTTTTTGCAGCACTCTCCGGATCTTTCTGTACTGCTCATGTTCTGGTAATTTCAGGTCCGACCACCGCTTCCTGAGCTGATCTTTCGATCGACGTACCCCGAATTTCCGGTGCAGACTCCTGACCACTTTCGCCATGATCTTGGCCTTTCGGACATTGTGGTTGGGGTAAGGCCCATACTTTCCATCATAGTCGGCCTTCTTCAGGATGTCCACCATCTCCAACATCTCCCCAAAGGACATATTTGAGTCCTTTAATCTCCTTCTGGATCGGGACGTTTCAGGCTCCGGCCTTTCCTCCCCCTCCTCCTTCTCGTTGCAACAATTAGCACGATCCTGCTGTCTATCCGCCATGTGCTCTTCCCCCACTGCGCCGAACGAAAAGGGGCGGGGAATAGACTAGAAAGAACATCAGGGGTGGGCGGAGTTATACGCATGCGCAGTGTGTATAAATCGTAACGCGCGCGTCTTACGTACGATCTGTGAGCGGAGGAAGGAGCATCGGAGACGCCGATCGTGCTAACGAAGGTAGGATCTAAACTTGCGCCTATACTGCTTCGAAATAGAAGCCTATATTGTAACAAGATTAGGGGAGTTTGGCCTGACATTAGGGTTTGTCTTGTGTTGTGTCTTGCAGAGAAAATGGATGGGTTCAACGACCACAATTTCCTGCCCCTGTTCATTGACAAGTACAGGGAGCTGCCCTGTCTGTGGCAAGTGAGACACCCCCACTATAATCACAAACAGAAGAGGCAGGCAGCGCTGGAGAAACTGCTGGAGTTGGTGAAGCCGGTGGTCCCCACAGCAACCAGCCCTTATTTAAAAGCAAAAATTGGTGGCCTGAGGAGCACATATCTTAGGGAGCGCAAGAAGGTCACAGATTCCCAGAGATCCGGAGCTGCAGCAGATGACGTTTATGTCCCCAGGCTGTGGTACTATGAGAGACTGCGATTTCTGTCAGACCACACTGAAGTCAGGGAATCCCTCTCCACTCTTCCTTCCACCCTTCCTTCCATCCCAGCTGAGGCTTCTGATGTCCAATCTGGGCCTTCCAGCCAGGAAGAAGTGGAGGAGCCCAGCTGGAGTCAGGTATAGCATTCTTCTACAGATTTCAGGGCAATAAAGAAATTATGTTTACTAGATGTTAGTATTGATCACTAATTGCTGATTAAAAAAAGTGTTTTACATATCAATAGACAGTAGTGGGCACCCAAAATTGGGACAAGAATGCAAAATGCTGGGCTCAGAATGATAGTCTGTTATATTTGTTAACATTCAATTTGCAGCAGTCAGGAGGTGAAAATTGTGTGTGATTGATGTAAAAAATACTAAAACTATGTCCCTTTTTCATACACAGGAAGACCTCAGCCAGGAGGAGGCTGTGGAATGTGGCAGCCAGGAGGAGGCGGGGATTAGTGTCAGCCAGGAGGAGGCGCGGATTAGTGGCAGCCAGGAGGAGGCGGGGCTAAGTGTCAGCCAAGAGAAGCCTGGGACCAGTCGCAGCCTGACTGAGTCTCAGGTTCCTCCCCTCCGCCTGCCACATAAACGAGCCAGGAAGATGACTCCCAGTCCTGTGCAGGATTCAGCATACAGGCTGATCCAGGAGGCTTCGGCGTCCCTCAGAGCCTTCCCCAGTCCTGAAGAGGCCTTTGCCTGCATGGCTGCCACCAAATTGCTGGGCATGCAGGAGGGCCAACGCAAGATCTCTGAGGACCTGATTTATAAAGTCCTACGTAAGGGGGAGAGTGGGGAACTGACACACAAGACGGATGTCATTGAGATCGACGATCCTCCTCCTCCTCCTCCTGCTGCCACAACTCCACCACCACAGCCAAAGCCTGGAAGGAAGCGTGGAAGGAAGACCAAAGAGTGATTGCCCTGGGTTCAGTCTGGTCTGACAAAAGCTGCAGTCTCTCGTATGACCACAGCCTGGGGACATAGATGTCATCTGCTGCTTTCCGGATCTCTGGGACTTCTGGACCAGACTGCCCTCCCTTAGATATGGACTCCTCAGGCCACCAATTTTGCTTTTAAATAATTGATGTCTGCCCTGGGGGTCCAAGGCTTCGCCCACTTCTGCAGTTTCTCCAGCGTTGCCTCCTCTGTTTATTCTACTCTCCTGTGTGTGCTTTCATCCAAAATGGACAGTTTGTTGGTGACGATTCAGGTACATTTCTAAAAACATAAAATGTGAAATTAACAAGGGACAACAACACCAAACAATCTCCTACAGATTAAATAGAACAACATATCAATGGTGTTGTGGGAACTTGTCACAAAAAACACACAAACATTTTTGGGAGTACAAATCAAAATCACCAAAAAAAAAAATTAAAAAAGAGAAACACAAAAAAAGAATCTACATTAAAGTAAAAAAAAAAAAAAAAATATGTTGTCAGATGTGAGAAATCAAAATATATTGAGGGAATCCCGATAAATAGTAACGAAAGAAGTTTGTGAGAAGTGTGTGTGAATATGAGCATCAAAACTACTTAATTCTTGTCACATTATAAAGAAGAAGAGAGTGCGCTGTATTAAACCATTTTGAACATTGCAGCGTGACGAAAGTGCTGTATCCATTGCGAACGCTAAGTTTACCAGAACGAGCTGTCGGAATTTCTTCTGAGCATGCGTGGCACTTTGTGCGTCGGAACAGGCCACACACGGTCGGAATTGACGCGATCGGATTTTATTGTCGGAAAATTTTATCTCCTGCTGTCCAACTTTGTGTGTCGGAAAATCCGATGGAAAATGTCCGATGGTGCCCACACACGGTCGGAATTTCCGACAACACGCTCTGATCGGACATTGTCCATCGGAAAATCCGACCGTGTGTACGGGGCATTAGAATTGGTTAAAGAGCTATAGCATCTAAGAAATGTTCTGCATCTGTCACACTTCTGGCAGTATAGGATGCCTGGTTGCCCATTATGAGGTGTGATTGCTCCCAATGACCGTTGCATCACTACAGGACACAGTGGTGACATAGGGACTGGCCGATGAAACCACAGTGCACAGTGAGGAAGCAGGCATCTCAGAATTTGACAGGTGGACACACAGACATACAGAGACACCCATGAACACAGCAGGGGTAATAACATCTAAAAATAAACTGTTTTCAAAGCATATTGGGATTAATAGCCACTCTCACAACATCCTTTTTAATGGCACTGGGGACACAAGCCAAAACATTAGTTTAGTTTTAGAAGATTTAGAACCCCTATCAATCTTTAATTGCTGTCTGGGTCACTATTAGGGAGATAAAACCACCCTGACTTGGTAACTATTGTTACTATGACAAAAAGTGTTGGGAATTGTCTCTGAAACAGCATGTGAATGGAAGTCTCCTAAATAGGACCCAGACAGCAACATGAACAATTCCTCACACTATCCTAATTTTTTTAAACATTTTTGTTTTAAATATAAAGTATAACCTTGGATTGGGAGCATAATGCCGCATACACACGACCGGTTTTGCCGTCGGAATAAACTCCAAAGGTTTCTCTGGCGGAACTCCGACGGAATTCCATTCAAGCCGTCTTGCCTACACACGGTCAAACCAAAGTCCGACCAAAGTCCGACCGTTCAGAACGCGGTGACGTACAACACGTACAACACGTACAACAGGACTAGAAAAAGGAAGTATGATAGCCAGTAGCCAATAGCTTCCGTCTCGTACTTGCTTCAGAGCATGCGTCGTTTTTAGTCTGTCGGAACAGCATACAGACGAGCGGCTTTCTCTATAGGAATTGGTTCCATCAGAAATATTTAGAACATGTTTCATTTCTAGGTCCGTTAGAATTTTAGAAAAAAAAAGTCCGTTGAGGCATACACACGATCGGAATAGACGATGAACAGCTTCTGTCGGACTTTTTCTGTCGGACATTCCGCTCGTGTGTATGCGGCTTAAATCATTCCGGAAACATGCTGGTAATTCAAAGCACTCGTATATCAAAGCGAATTTCCCCAAAAGAAATATTGGAAACTCAGATGATTTGTTCCACAACCATTTATTCATACGTCCTTCAGTTTATAGTCCATATAAAAAGATTATAGCAAAGTGAGTTGTGTAACCATAAAATGTCCATCCGCTAATGGCAGCCTCCACAAGGGGATTCGAAGCAGGAGCTACAGTGTATAAGGCCCCTTTCACACATGCAGAATGTTCAGGTCCGCCTGTCAGTTTTTTAGGCGGACCTGAATGGACGCTCCATGCAGTTCTATGGAGCGATGGATGTCAGAACTGACATGTCCGCAATCATCCGCTCCGCTAAATTCAAATGGATGGAAACCCTATTTTCCATCTGTTTGGCGTATCGGATGAAAGAGGACAGGCGGTCCCTTTTCATCTGATCCCCCATAGAGGAAAGCGGAGCTCTGAGAGGTCTGTCTCTGCACAGTGAGCGGAGACGGACCTGTCATCCGCCGGCTCAGTGGGGATCAACGGATCGATCCCTGCTGAGCAAGTGGAGTCTGTGAAAACGGACATTAAAGTGCAAAAGAGGCCTAAAAGAGAAGAGAGGAGCCTCTAAGTGTAGCAATATGGTTACAGTTAATGAAGGTACACCATTTAGCAACTCGCATGGTTGATGATTAAAAGAGGCACATCTAAGTATGCAGGCATCCAGGGTAAAGCTGTCCACATAGACCATCTTCCGTACCACCGGCTCTCACTGCTGTCAGTCTGCAATTGTGACCGGGAAACAAAATTGGTAGGGGGCGCTTAAGTGAAACCCTTTGTGAGTGAGAGTTAAGAAAATAATCGATATAAAATAATTGGTGAATTTGAATATAAAATAATAAAGCACCAGCCTACCTATTTAAAAACGAACATTCATCTGACTGGTTCAATTAACTCATGCAGAAAGAGATAAATCTACTACAATTATATCAGCAGTCTTATGCAAATACACACACACAGTGAACAGTCCTCTGAAACGTGATTGAATTGATTTGCCTTATGTGTTAACACAAAAGTCCTATGATTAACCAAAGAGAAAAATGTCACATATATAGATGAATGAAAATCCAAATGTGGTGAATCCTGTGAAAAAACTTCCAGTCCTGAAGATAGGTAGAACACCTTCACCGATTAAAACATCACCCAAAGTGCTTAGTAAATGGGTGGTAGCTTACCAGATGGTGTTGACCTAATTAATGAAAAAAAAAGATCAAATAGGCTTTAGCAAGATAATGCTTGCTGTAAATGGGGCGACTGTGGTCTGGAGGAATGTTTCTTCGAAGAGACTCACCAACAGGCACAAAGATCTGGCATGGATGGCAATCTAAGGGGGGTTGCCACTCAGGACATTCATGCATGCCAGAAACCTGTGCAGATACAGGCACTGTCCCTTTTGCATCATCCAGGAGGAAACTGCTTTTCATGTTTTCTGGGAGTGCCCCTTTGCACAGGACCTGTTGAGGGTCTTGGAACCTGAACTGAAAGACTTTGTACCACAGACTGCTATCACACACTTCGGTGTGTTGAACGGACTCTTCTGTGGAACTCACAGGAGGACATTGACGGTGCCTGGTGGGTGCTGTGTTGCTTTAAGGACGCTTTGTGGTGTGCCAGAAAGCGCCTCATCCACCAGCGGGAGAGGATGTCCATCGAGGACTGTCGCAGACTGGTACACAGTCTGCTCAGAGACTATCACTTGATGGACTTCAAGGAGGAAGAGGAGGTCTGAAGATTTCCCCTTTCCCCCTCCCTTTCCCCCCGTGTATCCTTTGGCAGTTCAATAAAGCTTTGGGCCTGTGAACTCTTTTTCTCCCTCCCCTACCCCATCTCCTCCACCCCTCCCCATCACACCCGTTACCCATTTGAATGCTACTAGACTGTATGACCGAATTTTATGTGACATGTTTTTGAAAGTAATGCTCTCAGGGTAATGCGGCGTCATGCATGATGTGATGTTTCGGGGTATTCTTACTCTGCTCAACACATCAGGCATCATACCGTAGGATGAATGTAATTTATTTTGTATGCTTGGAAATGTATTGTTATGTAGTGTATTTATGCGCTGTGTCGCAGTACAGAGTGGAATGTACCCTGTTGAAGTATTTGTTTTTTTGTATATTTTCTTGCAAAATAAAGTATACATTTTCAATCAAAAAAGACTGTGGACTGGATTAGCCCCTCACAGATCACAGATGGGGGTCACAGGTGGAATATGAAAAGAGAACCAAATAGTGTAATCCCGTTTAATATAAAAGATAAAAAAACAAACGAAAGGCCAAATGGCTGCTTACATTGTTGATGCCATTGCTCGGCACTGAGGCTGGAATGCGTGACAGAGTAATGGATAGACGTCCCGCAGGGAAGCACTGGAAACTAGCTTGCGCTCCACCTGCGATGGTGAACAACCAGAGGGACCGGAAGTGATGTTATCGCATGACCAAGTACTGCCTCAACGTACATTTTGTTTAACACGTCATCAGGAAGCGTGTGCTTGGTCATGCGATAACATCTTTTTGCACTAATGATATAAATCATCTAGTTTGGGGACAGCAGCTCATTAATTACTACACTTTTATTTTTATATTAAATACATTTTTCACTTTAATTTTTTGGCGCGAGATACACTTTACTTTTCACAATTGTGACCGGGAAGACTACCCCGCAGTAGAGCGATCTGAAAGCAAGGCTTGAAGCGCTTGTGGAGTGCAGCGTGGCAGGGATGACGTCGATGGCGGTGCGGAGAAGAAGAAGAAGAAAAAAAATGGTTGCTTATAACTATAAAATTCAGTTATAAGCAATCACAGTGTTACTATGCTATGGTTATGCTGTATTGCTCTGGTAACTGTATGTAAAAAATACAAATTCTAAGAAAAGGAATAAAAAAAGAAAACAATATTTAAAAAATAGAATTAAAAAAAAAAATGTACATACTGTCACCAGGCAGTATCTCTGTTCACCCCCACACCATTTATATGATGAGGCTATACTGCACTGGTGACCGTATGTAACAAATTTAAAAAATTGTGAAAATTTTTTTTTTTTTTAACTTTTTCATTTTGTAAAAAAATTGTGACAAAACATTACAACTTCAAAAAACTTGCCTCTTGCTAAATACCTTGGACTGTGTACTTTCTAATACTGTACTTTCCACAATTATACTGTTCTGGCATTTTGGGGCATCAAGAAATGAGATAGGCCATCAGTACATCAAGATCTTAAGAGATTGTGTGTCACCAGTATCAGATTATTACTTTAATCTCTTCAACCCCAAAGCTGTTGCTAATTATTTTTTTCTTCGGGCCTAGAGTTACCTTGCTTCCAGTGTCCATCCTTGGGGTATTCATTACTCGTTCAATTGAAACACTGGCTCCAACACTTATGCCACGTACACACGGTCGGACTTTTCGTCTACAAAAGTCCGACAGCCTGTCCGACATACTTCCGACGTACCTTCGGCGAACTTGCGGCAGACTTTCTTACGAACGGACTTGCCTACACACGACCACACAAAAGTACGACAGCCTAGTACGCGGTGACGTACACCAAGTCCGACGAGACTATAAAACGGAAGTTCAATAGCCCGTACGACACCCTTTGGGCTCCTTCTGCTAATCTCGTGTTTATCTCGTGTTAGTAGAAGTTTGGTGAGAGACGATTCGCGCTTGTGAGACTCGTATTTTTCAGTTCGTTTTAACTGTTGTTCAGTCTGTGCTTGTGAGGTTTGTATCTGCTTTTCAGTGCGTTTGGTCAGTTGGCATTGAGAAATCTTTGTTTTATTGGCCGCTCGTTCCTGATTTTCAGGTCGTTCTTCACAGGCCTTGCTGTTCTTCAGTGCGTTCTGTTTAGTGCGTTCTGACCAGCCGACCGTTTTGAAACCATGTTACCTGTACGTACTCGTCGTAGAGCTCGTGCATTGTATGTGCTTGGTGCTGTAGTTTATTCTTCAGCCCAAGACCAGTCCATGAACAGGGCGAGGAGGAGTTCATGGACCAAGAATTGGTTGCTTCAGCGTGACCAGTTCTGTCACATGCCTTTGCTCCGTGAGATCCGTGAGAATAATCCTGAGGATTTCAGGAACTTTCTCCGGATGACGGACCCCTTTTTTGACCGTTTGTTGGCTTTGCTGACCCCCTATATCAGCAGGCAGGATACCTGCATGAGGCAAGCCATCACTCCGGAGCAGAGGCTGGTCGCTACCTTGCGGTATTTGGCCACAGGGAGAAGCCTGCAGGACCTTAAGTTCTCGACAGGCATCTCCCCCCAGGCTCTGGGGATCATTATCCCAGAGACCTGTTCTGCCATCATCCAGGTCCTGCAGAAGGACTATATTAAGGTAAGATATTTTTCTTTTATTAGCATCACATGTTCTTTTATGTAATCTTTGATAATGTAATGTATTTCTTGCTTCAAACACTACTTACCATCATTGCAATATAGTGTGAATGTCCCCTTTTTATCCTCACACATGCTGGATTTTTTTCCTGTTATTTTTTGTCATGCATGTATATTTTCCTTCAATAACCTTCCCAGCATGAAGTGATGGGAACATATCCACCTAGTCTACTCATTTTGAATGTATTTTGTTTGAGTGTATTTAGTGTGCTTATAATTAGCAATTAGCTAGATTTCCCAACCCCCACACCCACCCCCACCTAAACTCACTCCAAATAGTGTGCTGCTAATTAGCAATTATCTAGATTTCCCAACCCCCCCACCCACCCCCACCTAAACTCACTCCAAATAGTGTGCTGCTAATTAGCAATTATCTAGATTTCCCAACCCCCCCACCCACCCCCACCTAAACTCACTCCAAATAGTGTGCTGCTAATTAGCAATTATCTAGATTTCACAACCCCCCCCCCCCCACCCTCGTAAAAATTTGCTTGAATGTTCTGTGGTGTTGATTTGTCTAAAGCAAATATATGTTGCAGTTTGCAAAATGCATGTGCACTCTACAAGTGCATTTGTTCCAGTGCTTTAGTAAATGAGCAGAAGCTCTGCTGATTTCCATCATCAAATCATATGCAAGCCTCAAAGTGTTTTCATTAATTGCCCTTGCCTGTGATTGTGTACTCCTTGCAACATGAATGCCTTTTTACATTACCTCATTTACTGTAAGCTGGTTAGCAACTGCACCTGCAGAGTGCGACAACTGCAGTCTTGTAGCCTTTTTAGTCCCTAAATTCCTGCGTGTCCTAAAAGTAATCTTTTTTAGGGATTTCACAACCCCCTAAAATGTAATCAATGTTCCATCAGAGGGGGTGAGCAATCTGATAAGTGTGCCTTTCCATATTAGTTATTCCAGAAGAATTAAATTATTTAATGTTATACTGATGCTGGGGAATAATGTTTTTAATTGTCTAATTTTCTTGCAATGTTAGCTTCCAAATTAATTGATTTTGGTTTTCTTGTTTGATTCCCCAGTTTCCTTCAACGCCACAGGAATGGCAGACTGTGGCATCCCATTTTGCCAGCCGTTGGGACTTTCCCAATTGTGGAGGGGCTATAGATGGGAAACATGTCCACATTGTGCCACCACCCCATTCGGGGTCATACTATTTTAATTATAAGGGGTTCCACAGTATTGTTTTAATGGCGGTGGTGTCGGCACACTATGATTTTTTATATGTGGACGTGGGGAAGAATGGCCGGATGTCGGATGGAGGAGTATTTGCCCAGACGGAGTTCTGCCAGCGTCTCCAGAGTGGTGGCCTGGGATTGCCACCTGATGCGGATAACGTGGAAGGACTCCCCTTTGTCTTCATTGCCGATGAAGCCTTCGCTCTCAGCAAGCACCTCATGAGGCCATTCCCCCAAAGAACCCTCACCCCGGAGAGGAGGGTTTTTAATTACCGGCTAGCCAGAGCTAGAAAAGTGGTTGAGAATGCGTTTGGAATTCTGGCCAGCCGGTTCCGCCTGTTTCAAACAGCCATTAATTTGGCGGAATACAAACTTAATTTTATCATTTTATCGTGCTGCATTCTGCACAACTTTTTAAACAAACATTCTCCGAATTATATAGGCACAGTTGGGCCTGAGGCCGGACAAATAGATGCCAACCTTACGGGCCTGGATACTGTCCGTACTGGCTTGGCCCCCCAAAGTGCCCGTCAAGTTAGACAGCAATATGTTAATTATTTTATGGGTAGGGGGGCCATTGCAATGGGCCAGGATATATAATTTTTTACAATAAAAAAAATATTGAGGAAATCTTGCATTATATTTATTGCTTGCCTTTCTTTTGGGCTGTCTCCTAGGTTATGGTCGAGCAGTTGTAGTGCCAACTGTATTTTAATTTTAAATGTCTAAATAAGCTCCATTGCCACTGTAAACAACTTTTTTACAATTATAACAAAACTGATACTGAGCCTTGAAATAACAAACCACACATTTATTTAATTCCTATAAGGAGATGTTTTTATTAATGGTTGTTATGCATTCAGTTCTGCATTTAGTATAAAATGTTCATAGACAAAAATATAATGATATCTTAATAATGTAGAAAAATATAATTATATTTAAATATTTCTACCTAATCCACAAAAAAATATTTTTGGCTTTTTGATTTTCGCAAACAGGCTTTTTTTGTTTTTTTTTGAAAATCAAGTTTTGTTATTTTTTTTGGTTTTTTAAAATCAAGTTTTTTTTTTTTTTTTTTTTTTTTTGAAAATCAAGTTTTGTTATTTTTTTTGGTTTTTTAAAATCAATTTTTTTTTATTTTTTTTGGTTTTTTGGAAATCAAGTTTTGTTATTTTTTTTTTTTTTTTAAATCAAGTTTTATTTTTTTTGTTTTTTTAAAATCAAGTTTTTTTTTTTTTTTTTGGTTTTTTAAAATCAAGTTTTTTTTTTTTTTGTTTTTTTTTTTAAATCAAGTTTTGTTATTTTTTTTTGTTTTTTTAAAATCAATTTTTTTTTATTTTTTTTGGTTTTTTGAAAATCAAGTTTTGTTATTTTTTTTGGTTTTTTAAAATCAATTTTTTTTTTTTTTTTTTGGGTTTTTGAGAAAATCAAGTTTTATTTTTTTGTGGATTTTTTAGGTATTTACGAGAAACAGCCCTCCTTTTTTAAATTAGGTTAAACAGTCATTTATGTTCAGCCAAAAAAAGAAAGAGAAGGCCCAGAATGGGGTCAGCAAAACAGGAAATGAAGGACATGATTGATGTTTTGGGGTTTAAAAAAGGGCATTTAGATTCGACCCAAAACATCAATCATGTCCTTCATTTCCTGCTGCATACGATCCAGCCGATTACGCATTTCATCAATGTCTTTATTCCAGGCCATTATTTGACCAATTAGCCGTTGGGCACTTTCAGAGGTGAAATAGTCACTTCTTGTTGTACCTAAAGTGGAATGAAACCAAAAAATGTCTTTAGAAATATGCACACATACATAGTTTACCTTACCATAATAAAGCTGTTGTCTCAGACACTGACCTGGTGGGGTGCCCATGTAGCATAATTCCTCCACATCCTCGGGGGTGGTGCTGTTGCTTGAATCAAGCACAACCAGATCCCCTAAAATAGAGTAGACAAATTACATTAAACAAAAGGCAGCCATGCATAGATTACCGTAAGCTGGTGTGTCAGACACTCACCTGGTGGGGTGCCCATGTCGCCCACCTCTCCTTCCTCCACATCCTCAGTGGGACTTGGGCTGATTTCCCAATCATGTTTGGCTTGGGGTGGACTGTCTTCTTGTTGGCTGAGTGATTTTTCCCCTATGTGAAACAAAAAATTATTAATCTACTTAGCACACAGATATTTTAGTACATAGTAATTTTCCAACATTTGTAGTGAAGTGGTTTGTGTAGAGTTCCTATTTTACCTCAATATTTAAAATTATAAAGACATATCGGATAGATAGATATCAATATCTCAAAATATAGTTAATAATCTTTTGATCTCTCTCTCTCTCTATATCTGGAACAAAATCTCTAAATATCTAACTAAATGTAAAGAAAAAAAATAAAGATAACTTAAAATATTCAAAAAGAATGTTTTACATTTCTATATCTATCTATCTACCTATCTCTATATTTCTCTCTCTCTATATATTTCTCTCTCTCTCTCTCTATATCTATATATATATCTATATCTATATATATATCTATATATCTATATAGATATCTATATATCTATATATATATATATATATAGATATATATATCTATATATCTATATAGATATATATATCTATATATCTATATAGATATATATATCTATATATCTATATAGATATATATATCTATATAGATATATAGATATATATATTTCTATCTATATCTATCTATATATATATATATATATATATATATATATATATATATATATATATATATATATATATATAGATATCTATATATATATATAGATATCTATATATATATAGATATCTATATAGATATAGATATCTATATATATATATCTATATCTATATATAGATCTATCTATAGATATGTAACGAGGTTTATTAAAAGATCGTTTAAAACGATGAACAAAAAATCGTATAGGAAGGAAAAGCACATGGAGCAGTATACAAGGTAATAAACACAAGAGAAAAACACGACAAGTACTTACTTTTTTTAAGAACTTTCCGGATACGTCGGTATTGATCCGGCTCCCTGAGTTTCAGGTCAGACCATCTTTTTCTCAGTTGATCTCTGGAGCGCTGGACCCCAAAAGATGCCTGCAAAGTGTCCACGACCTTCGCCATTATTTTGGCCTTGCGCAAATTTGGCCGTGCGTACGGCCCATACTTCCCATCATAGTCGTCTTTGTGAAGAATGGCCACCATCTCCACCATCTCTTTAAAACTCATATTAGAGGCCTTAAATCTAGGCCTCATAGATTTGGTTGACGTTCCAGCCTCCGGGCTGTCTCCACTACCTGAGGTCGTCAACATTTCAGGTGTCTCCGCCATTATTTAACTCCACTACGCGCCGTAACAAAAAATGGGCGGAGAACATGAGTTAAAATCGAACGTCAGGGGCGGGCGACGCAGGCGGAGTTTCACACATGCGTAGTGTATAAAGAGGGGCCTTGCGCACGTGTCGTACGTACGTTCTGTGCGTCGAATTAGGGGGCGGAGAACATGAGTTAATTTCGAACGTCAGGGGCGGGCGACGCAGGCGGAGTTTCACACATGCGTAGTGTATAAAGAGGGGCCTTGCGCACGTGTCGTACGTACGTTCTGTGCGTCGAATTAGGGGGCGGAGAACATGAGTTAATTTCGAACGTCAGGGGTGGGCGACGCAGGCGGAGTTTCACACATGCGTAGTGTGTAAAGAGGGCCCTTGCGCACGTGTCGTACGTACGTTCTGTGGTAGGTGATAGTGGACCAGGACGTTACAAAACGAAGGTAATTTTAGATATATATTTTTTGGGTTTTATGGTCATGACTTTGTAGCAAGCGGCCTATATAGCTTGATAGATTGATGAGGCCTACATAGGGAGAAGATGATGAGGGGTTAGTAGAAACCTATAATAAAAGTGTTTTTTGTCTTGTGACTTCATCTTTTCCAGATATAATGAATCCCCTATTTAAGGATCCAGAGTTCCTTACAGCTTTTATTTCCAAAATTACGAGAGATGAGGAATTTGTGGGAGGTGAAACACCCTCAGTATTATGCAAAGCATGTGAGGAAGTCAACGCTGGAGAGACTTCTGTCCTTTGTCCAGGCGACCATCCCGGAAGCAACAATGGAGACATTGCTCAAGAAAATTGGGGTCTTGAGGAACATGTATAAGAGGGAGCATAAGAAGATCCAGGAATCAAGGAGATCAGGAGCATCAGCAGATGATGTTTATGTACCCAGGCTGTGGTACTACAATCAACTCCGTTTTCTGGATGACCAGAATGAAGCCAGGCCATCACTTTCAACCCTTCCCTCCACCCTTCCCTCCACCCCAGCAGAGGCTGATGAGGAGCAAGCTGGGTCTTCCATCCTGGATGAACCAGATATGACCATCTGGAGTCAGGTAAATTATTTTAACAAATATTTACTGTACTAATATTAATGATGTTAACTGGATGTTATAATTGTCTAAAATAATTTTGCACTCAAAATTGTGTATACATATCAATTGACAGTAGTGGCTAAATATGTTTGGCACCTGCTTGAAATAATTAGGGTGTCTGATTAGACTCTTTTATTAAAGAGATGTATTCACATTGAATTTGCTATTCATGAGAAGCAAACTGTGTGTCATTGATGAACCCAAAAAAATATACTCAAACTATTGTCCTTTTTTTATACACAGGATGAGTCCATCCAGGAGGAATGTGGGGAAAGTGGCAGGCAGGAGGAGACCGGGCCCATGGACAGCCTGGAGGAGGCCGGATTCACCATCATCCTGGAGGAGGCTGGGCCCAGTGTCAGGCAGGAGGTGGCTGCTCCCAGTGAGGTGGCTGCTCCCAGTGAGGTGGCTGCTCCCAGTGAGGTGGCTGGGCCAAGTGAGGTGGCTGGGCCCCGTAGGAGCCTGACCGAATCCCAAGTGCCTCCCCTCCACCTTCCCAAAAAAAGGGCCAGGAAGGGGATGGTCACACAGGACGCATCCCTGCGCCTCATGCAAGAGGCCACCCGTTTTTTAAGGAGCCCCCCCGAAGCGGAAGAATCCTATGGCTGTTACTTAGCCAGCAGGCTTCTTCAGATGGATTGGGAGCAGCGCCTCATTTGTGAGCGCCTATTTGGGGAAACAATCCATAAGGGGCTGCAGGGGACGCTAACACAAAACACCCAACTACATGAGGCAGCCCCCCCTCCTCCTCCTCCTCCTCCTCCTCCTCCTCCTCCTCCTGCCACAACTGAAACACCAGAGCCACAGCCTCAAAAGAAGGCTACAGGGAAGGCTGCAGGGCAGCGTGGAGGAAAGGCTGCAGGGAAGAGAAGAAAGTGATGACCTGGGTTCAGTCTGGTCTGACAGAAGACGCAGGCTGTTGTAGGACCACAGTCTGGGGACATCTAGATCATCTGCTGGTGCTGTTGATCTCTGGGATTCTTGGACCAGATTGTGCTCCCTCTTATATGGACTCCGCAAGATCCCAATTTTCTTGTACACCGACTTTTTCCAGCGTTGACTTCCTCTTTATTTTATTTTGACCATGAATAAATGGATCTTTTTTGAGTTTAGCAAAAGACTTTATGTGTTTTCTTTTAAATCATTGATTTTACACACAATGTTAAATTAACAAGGGACAACAATCTCATTGAGTTTGGAAAAAACACACCAAAAATACATTACTAATGTTAATAATGTTCAAGTGGTAAGTCTTGAAAATAAAAAAATTTACATAACCAAAAACGGTGCTTTGGGTTAACTTTATCTAAAAACTAAAAAATAATCACTATAAAAAAAAAAAAGAATAATGGGTTCTTTGTGGTAACTTTACAAACCTAAAAAAAAAAAAAAAAAGGGGAAAAAGTATTATTAGTATGGAAACATTGTTTTTAAAATGCATACTATATCATTCATGAGATCAAAGAGAAAAAGAATCCAGAAATCAGTTTGGGAGAACTCTGATTATGAACAGCAAAACACCTTCGTTCTTTAGAGCATTCGTAAAGAAGAAATAAAATGCGCTGCATTCAACGATCACAGATTTTGCAGCGTGATGAATGTGCTACCTACAATACGAACACTAGTTTTACTAGACCGAGTGCTTCCGTTTAGTTTTTGCTTATGAGCATGCGTCGTTTTTTTGTCCGTCGGACTAGCATACAGACGAGCGGACTTCGGGGTCCGTCGTAGTTACGACGTAAAGATTTGATGCATGTTTCAAATCTAAAGTCCGTCGGATTTGAGGCTAAAAAAGTACGTTGAAAGTCCGGAGAAGCCCACACACGATCGGATTACCAGCCAGCTTTAGTCCCTCAGCGTCCGTTGGACTTTTGTAGACGAAAAGTCCGACCGTGTGTACGCGGCATTAGTCTTTTTTTCTTCTCTCCAAGTTTTATTCAGTAACATCACACGCAATATAAAGACAGAGGGTGAAAAAGGGATCCAGGTACCTTGGACGTTGCGGTCGAAGATAATATCTACATCCAGCGAATAACACTTCCAAAGCTGGATTCAGCAATCACCGGATAGGCCCCTCTCACTGACCTAGCAGCCGATGCAATGCTCGAGAGTGGTCTCTGCCACATGATTCTAGGTGAACAAATTGTGGATGATCTAAATGGTCTCTGCCACAGACCGTACAGTCTTAAAAGAACTGACTGTGGTACTAATCCAAGATGCGTCTCTGACTGAGTTCCCAGGCTCTTCTCAAGATACGAGTCTTATGCTCGGTCCTCTCCCGAAGAGTCCTCCTCTGGTCACTGCAGTCCCTTGCTTCTTCCCGCAGGTCTGACAGCAAAGAGACCATCATGCCGACCCATAGGCCACTAAGACTCTGATCCTTCCTTTAGTAGCTAGGCCTTCGATCTGCCAAGCTCAAGGCAGAACTTTAAGGATTCATAGTCTCCCAGGTCAGGAGGGACACGAGGTGGGGAGCACCGACCCACCCCCCGAGCCCGGGGGGTCAGAAAGCGTGGACCAACCGATAGCAAAAAGCCACGAAAGATGGCGTCTGTGCCTTAAATACCCCTACCCAGAAATGTCCGGTGTGTGAACCACTCCCATCGAAAAGCCTCTGAGCAACGATTAGTCAAAGTGTCTGACCAGACTGTATTTCCCAATCCACCAATGATGACAGCACCACGCATGGTTAGATGGAAATCTGCACAGTCCAGCCAATCTGGCACAGAAACCATTACATTTAGGCAATAATAAGTTGAGCCAAAACTGCAGCTGCAACTAATTTAAGTTTCAAAAGAATTAGGTCTGCTCTTCAGGAGCAGGTCGCTACACAAGTGTTAAAGAAGGCTATGTGACAAAGGCAAAAGCAGTCAGGTGAAGGGGCATAAGGGAGCAGCTGGTCACGGAAAGAAGTACAAAATTCGATTTAGTAAATGTTTCATTGATTATTAGATTTACTGATAAAAATCATGCATCTTCTTTCCTGTATATTTTGTATTGCTGACAACAGCCAAAAAGACAGCAAATCATACATCTGAACATTTAGGCCTTCAGGCTAATTCTGCCCACTGTTATGATTGGTGGGTGGTAGTGTTGCTGTTCCCCACTAAGAAGAGCTGAGGCTGTCACCCCAGGAGCTGTTTGGCGTTTTTTTAGTGTACCGTAAAATACAAAACCATTGCTATTCAAGTCTGGCCAGCTATCCTGCTGTTCATGATAAGTGTGAGAAGAATAAAGGAGTATCCCACTTAGTAGCCTAAAGGGTGAAAATCCCTTTAGTCATGACATAATGTTCTAAAAGTGTTCTGCTAACTGAACAAGCAATAACTCTTTTAATGTAAGGAATAATGGTGTACATCACTTCAAATTGCTGCACTGTTATGTACAGCTCCCAACTTTCCCTGATTTCGAGGGACTGTCCCTCATTCAGAACAAAGTCATTCTGTCCCTCTTTCCTCCTCATTTATCCCTCATTTTGAACTGATCTATATAGTATAAAAATTGCACTACTTATCTATCAAAAAGTGTTTCCCAGTGCTAAACCTTTTTATCCAATTTCAAAATTGCTTCATTTGTAAATTGCAACAGCCGATATAAAGGAAAAGTAGTGGTAAAAACCACTTGTGGGTTTAACCAATCATTTTTTTTTGGACAATTATCCTTTAGGGGGCCTGGCAGGGGGTTGTGTCCTATGCCTACATACTTTTGCTAATAGGTATGTATGTATCCCTAATGTAGCAACTCTTTATCCCCTGAATGCAGTTAGGAACCCCAAGGTGGCTCAGTGGGCTAGCATTTCATTTTACGGTGAAATCCATGATTCTTTGTAGGGTGGAATAAATTTGGCTCCAGTCGCTTTAGAACATTTACAAGAGTTTATTAAAGGACCAATAAACTCAGAAAGAGAGCAGTTAGGGCACAGGATACTCAAAGACACCAACATTGTAGACTCCATATCTCTACTCACAGCAGGGGCATACCCAGAGCATTTGGCACCCGGGGCTGATCCTATACCTGGACCCCCCCCCCCACACTGATCATACGCACTCAGCCCACCCACACGCCTGTACGCACTCAGCCCACCCACACACCTGTACGCACTCAGCCCCCTCATACCTGTACGCACTCAGCCCCCTCATACCTGTACGCACTCAGCCCCCTCATACCTGTACGCACTCAGCCCCTCTCATACCTGTACGCACTCAGCCCCCTTCATACCTGTACGCACTTAGCCCACCCACACACTTGTACGCACTCAGCCCCCTGCATACCTGTACACACTAAGCCCACCCACACACCTGTACGCACTCAGCCCCCTCATACCTGTACACACTAAGCCCACCCACACACCTGTACGCACTCAGCCTCCCTCATACCTGTACGCACTCAGCCCACCCACACACCTGTACGCACTCAGCCCACCCACACACCTGTACGCACTCAACCCCATCATACCTGTATGCACTCAGCCCACCCACACACCTGTATGCACTCAGCCCCGTCATACCTGTACGCACTCAGCCCCCTTCATACCTGTATGCACTCATCCCACCCACACACTTGTATGCACTCAGACCCCTTCATACCTGTACACACTAAGCCCACACACCTGTACGCACTCAGCCCCCCTCATACCTGTACAAACTAAGCCCACCCACACACCTGTACGCACTCAGCCCCCCTCATACCTGTACACACTCAGCCCAACCACACACCTGTACGCACTTAGCCCACCCACACACCTGTACGCACTCAGCCCCCCTCATAACAGTACGCACTCAGCCCACCTACACACCTGTACGCACTCAGCCCACCCACACACCTGTACGCACTCAGCCCACCCACACACCTGTACGCACTCAGCCCCCTCATACCTGTATGCACTCAGCCCACCCACACACCTGTATGCACTCAGCCCCGTCATACCTGTACGCACTCAGCCCCCCTCATACCTGTACCCACTCAGCCCCCTTCATACCTGTACGCACTTAACCCACCCACACACTTGTACGCGCTCAGCCCCCCGCATACCTGTACACACTAAGCCCACCCACACAACTGTACGCACTCAGCCCCCCTCTTACCAGTACGCACTTAGCCCACCCACACACCTGTACGAACTCAGCTTCCTCATACCTGTACGCAATCAGCCCCCTCATACCTGTATGCACTCAGCCCACCCACACACCTGTACACACTCAGCCCTGTCATACCTGTATGGACTCAGCCCCCCTCATACCTGTACGCACTCAGCCCCCTCATACCTGTATGCACTCAGCCCCCTCATACCTGTACGCACTCAGCCCACCCACACACCTGTACGCACTCAGCCCCGTCATACCTGTACGCACTCAGCCCCCCTCATACCTGTATGCACTCAGCCCCCCTCATACCTGTATGCACTCAGCCCCCCTCATACCTGTACGTACTCAGCCCCCTTCATACCTGTACGCACTTAGCCCACCCACACACTTGTACGCACTCAGCCCCCCGCATACCTGTACACACTAAGCCCACCCACACACCTGTACGCACTCAGCCCCCTCATACCTGTATGCACTCAGCCCACCCACACACCTGTATGCACTCAGCCCCCTCATACCTGTACGCAGTCACCTCTCCCTCATACCTTTATGCACTCAGCCCACCCACACACCTGTACGAACTCAGCCCCCTTCAAACTGTACGCACTCAGCCCACCCACACACCTGTACGCACTCAGCCCCTGTCACACCTGTACACACTAAGCCCACCCACACACCTGTACGCACTCAGCCCCCCTCATACCTGTACACACTAAGCCCACCCACACACCTGTATGCACTCAGCCCCCCTCATACCTGTACTCACTAAGCCCACCCACACACCTGTATGCACTCAGCCCCCCTCATACCTGTACACACTAAGCCCACCCACACACCTGTATGCACTCAGCCCCCCTCATACCTGTACGCACTCAGCCCACCCACACACCTGTATGCACTCAGCCCACCCACACACCTGTACGCACTCAGCCCACCCACACACCTGTACGCACTCAGCCCCCCTCATACCTGTACGCACTCAGCCACCCTTATACCTGTACGCACTCAGCCCACCCACACACCTGTATGCACTCAGCCCCGTCATACCTGTATGCACTCAGCCCCGTCATACCTGTACGCACTCAGCCCCCCTCATACCTGTACCCACTCAGCCCCCTTCATACCTGTACGCACTTAACCCACCCACACACTTGTACACACTCAGCCCCCCGCATACCTGTACACACTAAGCCCACCCACACACCTGTACGCACTCAGCCCACCCACACACCTGTACGCACTCAGCCCCCCTCTTACCAGTACGCACTCAGCCCACCCACACACCTGTATGAACTCAGCTCCCTCATACCTGTACGCAATCAGCCCCGTCATACCTGTACGCACTCAGCCCCCCTCATACCTGTACCCACTCAGCCCCCTTCATACCTGTACGCACTTAACCCACCCACACACTTGTACGCACTCAGCCCCCCGCATACCTGTACACACTAAGCCCACCCACACACCTGTACGCACTCAGCCCACCCACACACCTGTACGCACTCAGCCCCCCTCTTACCAGTACGCACTCAGCCCACCCACACACCTGTATGAACTCAGCTCCCTCATACCTGTACGCAATCAGCCCCCTCATACCTGTATGCACTCAGCCCACCCACACCTGTATGCACTCAACCCCCTCATACCTGTACACACTCAGCCCCCCTCATACCTGTGCGCACTCAGCCCCCCCTCATACCTGTATGCACTCAGCCCCCCTCATACCTGTACACACTCAGCCCAACCACACACCTGTACGCACTCAGCCCCCCTCATACCAGTACACACTCAGCCCACCCACACACCTGTACACACTCAGCCCCGTCATACCTGTACGCACTCAGCCCCTCTCATACCTGTACGCACTCAGCCCCCTTCATACCTGTACGCACTTAGCCCACCCACACACTTGTACGCACTCAGCCCCCTGCGTACCTGTACACACTAAGCCCACCCACACACCTGTACGCACTTAGCCCCCCTCATACCTATATGCACTTAGCCCACCCACACACCTGTACGAACTCAGCCAACCCACACACCTGTATGCACTCAGCTCCCTCATACCTGTACGCACTCAGCCCCCTCATACCTGTATGCACTCAGCCCCCTCATACCTGTATGCACTCAGCCCACACAACTGTATGCAATCAGCCCCCCTCACACCTGTACACACTAAGCCCACCCACACACCTGTACGCACTCAGCCCCCCTCATACCTGTACACACTAAGCCCACCCACACACCTGTACGCACTCAGCCCCCTCATACCTGTACACACTAAGCCCACCCACACACCTGTACGCACTCAGCCTCCCTCATACCTGTACGCACTCAGCCCACCCACACACCTGTACGCACTCAGCCCACCCACACACCTGTACGCACTCAACCCCATCATACCTGTATGCACTCAGCCCACCCACACACCTGTACGCACTCAGCCCCCCTCATACCTGTACACACTCAGCCCAACCACACACCTGTACGCACTTAGCCCACCCACACACCTGTACGCACTCAACCCCCTCATACCAGTACGCACTGAGCCCACCCACACACCTGTATGCGCTCAGCCCACCCACACACCAGTACGCACTCAGCCGCCTCATACCTGTACGTACTCAGGCCCCTCATACCTGTATGCACTCAGCCCACCCACACACCTGTACACACTCAGCCCCGTCATACCTGTACGCACTTAGCCCCCCTCATACCTGTACGCACTCAGCCCCCTTCATACCTTACGCACTTAGCCCACCCACACACTTGTACGCACTCAGCCCCCCGCATACCTGTACACACTAAGCCCACCCACACACCTGTACGCACTCAGCCCCCTCATACCTGTACGCACTCAGCCCCCTCATACCTGTACGCACTCAGCCCCCTCATACCTGTATGCACTCAGCCCACCCACACACCTGTATGCACTCAGCCCCCTCATACCTGTACGCACTCACCCCTCCCTCATAACTGTATGCACTCAGCCCACCCACACACCTGTACGAACTCAGCCCCCTTCATAACTGTACACACTCAGCCCACCCACACACCTGTACGCACTCAGCCCCCCTCACACCTGTACACACTAAGCCCACCCACACACCTGTATGCACTCAGCCCCCCTCATACCTGTACACACTAAGCCCACCCACACACCTGTATGCACTCAGCCCCCCTCATACCTGTACACACTAAGCCCACCCACACACCTGTACGCACTCAGCCCCCCTCATACCTGTACGCACTCAGCCCACCCACACACCTGTATGCACTCAGCCCACTCACACACCTGTATGCACTCAGCCCACCCACACACCTGTACGCACTTAGCCCCCCTCATACCTGTACGCACTCAGCCACCCTTATACCTGTACGCACTCAGCCCGCCCACACACCTGTATACACTCAGCACCCCTCAAACCTGTACGCACTCAGCCCCCCTCATACCTGTACGCACTCAGCCCACCCACACACCTGTACGCACTCAGCCCACCCACATACTGTACGCACTCAGCCCACCCACACACCTGTATGCACTCAGCCCCCCTCATACCTGTAAACACTCAGCCCCCTCACACCTGTAGAGACTCAGCTGCCCCCCCCACACACCTGTACACACTCAGCTGCCCCCCCTCACACACCTGTACACACTCAGCTGCCCCCTTCAAACCTGTACACACTCAGCTGCCCCCCCACACCTGCCCCCCACACACACGTGTACACACTCAGCTGCCCCCCCCACACACACACACACTCAGCTGCCTCCCCCACACACACCTGTACACACTCAGCCGCCCCCCCCCCCCCCACACACACACACACTCAGCTGCCTCCCCCACACACACGTGTACACACTCAGCTGCCCCCCCTCACACCTGTACACACTTAGCCCCCCCCACACACACACACACACGTAGACACTCAGCTGCCCCCCTCACACCTGTACACACTCAGCTGCTCCCCCACACCTGTACACACTCAGCTGCCCCCCCCACACACACACGTGTACACACTGAGCTGCCCCCACTCACACCTGTACACACTCAGCTTCCCCCCCCACACACACACACACATGTAGACACTCAGCTGCCCTCCTCGCATCTGTACACACTCAGCTGCTCCCCTACACACACACACACACACCTGTAAACACTCAGCTGCCTCCCCCCACCCACTAGTAAACACTCAGCTGCCCCCCCCAACACACACACACATCTGTAAACACACACAAAGCTCTGTCCCCCCTGTACACAAACAGCCTCCTCCCTTGTTTTCACAGCCCCCACTTGTAAGGTGGTCTTCCTTGTCTCAGGTCTTGATTCCACATGTGAAAATACATTACTGTACAGCACGCACAAGGGGCGCACATACATGAAGCAGAGGTGGCAGTAAAGAGCTCAATGACAGAGCAGTCGACTCACACGAACGAGAGCCAACACAGCTACAGAGCAGAGAGCACCTCTTGCACTGGCCACTGCCTTGTCCCGGCTCTGATAGCCGGCCTGACACCCCCCCCCCCCCCAAATGTGTGGCACTCGGGGCGGAACACCACTGACTCACAGTCAATACAAAAAAGCAACTTTAAGCCAGACTACCTCTTGTATGAGCCGCCAGAACTTTCTGCAATGTTCACTAGCAGTGGTTTCTACAATAAAGTGACCAGATTTTTAAAATGAAATCAGGGGACATATATTTTTTTTTACTAGTAATGGCAGCAATCGACGACTCTTTGCCCGTCTCCGTCGCCGCCGCCCGCCTCTCAGCCTGTCAAGTCTAAAGCCCCATACACACTATCAGATTTTCTGCTGATTTTTTCCTTCAGATTTACCAAAACCATATAATATGAGGTCAAACCTTAGGAGTTTCAATTTGTATGCAATCAGGCAGGCTCTTGCACTACATGGTTTTGGTAAATCTGAAGACAAAAATCAGCAGAAAATCTGATAGTGTGTATGGGGCTTTACTCTTCGGGCCCCGGCTACTACTGGGTGGGGAGCAGAGGAAGATCACTCCACCAGGGAAGGCAAGGAGATAAGCAGGCAGGCGGCTGGCCGGGACTTGAGCCAAGGTAGAACAACATGCGAGTGGAGCTGAATGGGCATGTGCCCGAAAACTGAAGAAATAGTCCCTCCACTCCGACCAGCACAAGATCATCAGAAAGGTTCACAGATAATGGAAAAAAATAAACCCCCATAAGCTAGTAGGAGCGGCAGAGGAGGGGGGTGCAATTCAGGTTTTTTCTTTTTATTCTGCACGGGCTGTCTTTGAAATTGCCCCAGCCCCTGTTTAAATCCAATCCGGGGACAAAACTGGGGACAGACTTGGTCCAGGGACAGTGTCCTCAATCCGGGGACTGTCCCCAGAAACCGGGGATGTCTGGTCACCCTATTCTACAAAGCTCTCCAGAAAACTCTTCAGTAGAGAAAATTTCACCCCTGGTGCTCCAGTTCCAATAATCATGCTCCACTTTTGGCCCCATACTTGGGCCTTTCTTTAACACAACAAACCCTCCACAGGCTGCAGGCCTGGGAAGACAAGAACCACAGCAGCACACTCCTCCTCATCACTCATCAGGCAGAGCCTTGGAGACAAGGTAGCTTTTCAAGGTCACTCCCAAATATTTACAGTATACCCTTTACCTGCATGCACCACGAACAGTAAATGTCCTTATGGTTGACCAAAAAGACATAAATATTCATAACTTAGGTTATTGAATCTTCTTACACTGTGGCCAGGGAAAGCAACAATCAGAAGCAATCACATTGACCTTAGGAAGAACCTGAGGAAAGCAAAACTCTCAATTAGAGCTCAAGCTGACTGCAGTCCAGAAGAACTAAATTTAAAGTATAACTGAAGGCAAAACTTTTTTTGTTTTGTATAGAGTGGAAAGGGATTAGAACACCTAACAGGCTTTTGTACATAGAAGAGCCGGCACCACTGGAAATTCAGTCTTCAATTTTATTGTTTTCGTATGACCATGATAAAAAGAACACGCAGACGCGTTTCGGCACGCAGGCCTTGTTTACGGCACATTCTAAAGTGACACACATAGCAAATATATATGCACAAGGAAGTTCATCCCTACCAATCAGATGTTATCTTCAATCAAGGTAAATGGGTAACATCCCTGTATGTATAATCCCTACACAGTGCAATATATATCAATTTCTAAAAACAGACAAAAAAAAGCATATACAGTGCCTTGCAAAAGTATGCACCCCCCTTGGCATTTTTCGTGTTTTGTTGCCTCACAACCTGGAATTAACATGGATTGTTTGAGGATTTGCATCATTTAATTTACAGAACATGACCACAACTTTGAAGATGGTTTTTTTTTATTGTGAAGCAAACAACAAATAGGACAAAATAACAGAAAAAGTCAATGTGCATAACTATTCACCCCCTAAAGTCAATACTTTGTAGAGCCACCTTTTGCGGCTATCACAGCTCCAAGGCGCTTTGGATAAGTCTCTATCAGCTTGCCACATCTTACCACTGGGATTTTTGCTCATTCTTCCTTGCAAAACTGCTCCAGCTCCTTCAAGTTGTATGGTTTTTGAACAGCAATCTTTAAGTCTGACCACAGATTTTCTATTGGATTGAGGTCTGGGCTTTGACTAGGCCATTCCAACACATTTACATGTTTCCCCTTAAACCACTCAAGTGTTGCTTTAGCAGTGTGTTTAGGGTCATTGTCCTGCTGGAAGGTGAACCTCTGTCCTAGCCTCAAATCACACACAGAGTGGTACAGGTTTTGCTCAAGAATATCCCTGTATTTAGCACCATCCATCTTTACCTCAACTCTGACCAGTTTCCCAGTCCCGACATCTGAAAAACATCCCTACAGTATTATGCTGCCACCACCATGTTTCACTGTGGGGATGGTGTTCTTTGGGTGGTGTGATGTGTTGGGTTTGCGCCAGATATAGCGTTTTCTTTGATGGCCAAAAAGTTCAATTTTAGTCTCATCAGAACAGAGCACCTTCCTCCATACATTTTGGGAGTCTCCCACATACCTTTTCGCAAACTCAAAACGTGCCATTTTGTTTTTTGCTGAAAGTAATGGCTTTCTTCTGGCCACTCTTCCATAAAGCCCAACTCTATGGAGCGTACGGCTTATTGTCGTCCTATGTAAGGATACTCCAGTCTCTGCTGTGGAACTCTGCAGCTCCTCCAGGGTTACCTTAGGTCTCTGTGCTGCCGCTCTCATTAATGCCCTCCTTGCCCGGTCCGTGAGTTTTGGTGTGCGGCCGTCTCTTGGCAGGTTTGCTGTTGTGCCATGTTCTTTCCATTTGGTTATGATAGATTTGATGGTGCTCCTAGGGATCATCAAAGATTTGGACATTTTTTATAACCTATAACCTTTATCTGTAGTAAACAAATGCAAGAGCAATTGAATGATAAAGAGAAAAAATTATTCCTTCATTGGGAGAAAAACTTTTGTCACCACGTACTCACGTGAATTTAATAAGATTACTAGCATTATACGTAAACATCTTCCTATCTTATCCACAGACAAAGACCTTATTTTGGATACAGGGTGTAGGTTATCCAGTAGAAGATATTAATTGGGATAAAATCTTAGGAACAAAGAACACGGAGGAGAGATGGGTTTGCTTTAAGAGCATATTAAATAAGGGCATTAGCCAGTGCATCCCACTGGGAAATACATTTAAAAGAGCGAACAAAAGTCCTGGATGGCTTAACTCTAATGTAAAAATGCATACAAAAGCAAAGGAGAAGGCCTTCAAAAAATACAAGGCTGAGGGATCATCATCAGCATTCAGACTTTACAGAGAATGCAACAAGATATGTAAGGATGCAATTAGGGCGGCTAAGATAGAACACAAAAGACACATAGCGGAGGAGAGCAAAAAAAATCCCAAGAAATCCTTTAAGTATATAAACAGTAAAAAAGGAGGACAGACCATATTGGCCCCATAAAGAATGAGGAAGGACATCTGGTTACAAAGGATGTGGAGATAGCAAAGGTATTGAATTTGTTCTTCTCCTCAGTGTTCACGGGGGAATCAGGGGGCTTTAGTAACCAAAACTGCAGTGTTTGTCCTCATGACACATCACAGGAAGCACCCTCATGGCTAACAGAGAACAGAATTAGAAATAGACTTGGGAATCTTAACATTAATAAATCACTGGGACCAGATGGCTTGCACCCGAGGGTACTTAGGGAACTCAGTCAAGTAATTGCCAGACCATTGTTCCTAATTTTTACTGACAGTCTAATGACTGGAATGTTACCAGCTGATTCGAGAAAAGCCAATGTAGCACCAATATTTAAAAAAGGCCAAAATACATCCCTCTACACAGGAAAAAGTTATTCCTCTTGCTGGACTTTAAAAGGTAAACTCCTCTATAAGTAAAGGCATAGGGTATGAAGTGATTTATATTTATTGAAGTGATAGTAGATGAACACAATCTACATGTGGACAAGTGAAAAAAACAAATAAAGAAGTGGGTATACAGGATGCACAGGATATGATCAAAGATATGCAATACAAAAGGGTACAATCATAGCTCTGTTTTACATGTCACACAAACAGGGAAAACCCAATGTTTCGAGTTTAGAACAGATATTACTCTTCTTCAGTGGGTATGCGATTGTAACAAGGATGAAAGATATGTCATAGAGTATTGCTTGAAAAATCAAATATTGCTGCATCCACTTTAAAACCAGACAAAGGGGATATGGTGCTACTGTCCTGAGCAATGCTAATTCCGAGATGGCCAAGCCAGGTGTAGCCAGCGAGAGCCCATAGGGAGGGTTCCCCACAGACTGGGTTTGCACACCAAATTTGGGGTTCCTAGCACCAAGTGGCCCCGAGATATGGGGCCCCAAAGTCGGTTTGGAAATGGCCCCAAAGTCGTTTCGGAAAATGTCATTCTCTGCTGCAGAAAAGTGCTTGACTCGAGTATAAGCTGAGGGGGGCATTTTAAGCACAAAAAAATGTGCTGAAAAACTCGGCTTATACTCAAGTATATACTGTAGCTTTTCCCTTTGTACACTTAACTTTGGGATGTGGGTAAATCTCACTCTTTTTGGCCAAACCAGCACCACCCCCCAACATTTATCAAAATACATCCCTGGGAATTACAGACCAGTTAGCCTAACATCAATAGTATGCAAACTCATGGAGGGGAAGATGAGGGACTATATACAAGATTTTAGTAATGAAAACGGTATCATTAGCAGTAATCAGCATGGATTCATGAAGAATCGTTCTTTCTAAACCAAACTATTAGCCTTCTATGAGGAGGTGAGCTGCCACTCAAGGAAGGCCAGTAGACGTGGTGTATCTAGATTTTGCTAAAGCATTTGACACTTTTCCCCATAAACGTCTCCTGTACAAAGTAAGGTCTGTTGGCATGGACCATAAGGTGATTACATGGATTGAAAACTGGCTACAATGGCGAGTCCAAAGGGTGGTGATAAATGGGGAATACTCGGAATGGTCAGGGGTGGGAAGTGGAGTCCCCCAGGGTTCTGTGCTGGGATCAATCCTGTTTCATTTGTTCATAAACGACCTGGAGGATGGGGTAAACGGCTCAATCTCTGTATTTGCGGACAACACTAAGCTAAGCAGGGCAATAACTTCTCCGCAGGATGTGGAAACCTTGCAAGAAGATCTGAACAAATTAATGGGGTGAGGCAAATGAGGTTTAATGTAGAAAAATGTAAAATAATGCATTTGGATGGCAATTATATGAATGCAATCTACTCACTAGGGGGTGAACCTCGGGGGGAAATCTAGGATAGATAAGGACCTGGGGGTCCTAGCAGATTATAGGCTCAGCAATAGCATGCAATGCCAAGCTGCTGCTAACAAAGCAAACACAATATTGGCATGCTTTAAAAAGGGGATTAACTCCAGAGATAAAGCGATAATTCTCCCACTGTACAAGACTTTGGTCTGGCCTCACCTGGAGTATAAAGTAAAAAAAGAGAAGAGAAACTGCTGCGCCAACCCAACGAACCAATAAAAGTGAAAATGAAATGTAGTGAAACAATAAGCAGCCAACACCAACAATTAGACAAATTGTGACAATGAATAAAGAAACAAAAAAGTGTAGCGCTATACTGTATCAGTTAGCAACATCAAAATGTGCTAGGGTGACGAACAGTGTATATCAGGAGTCATATTAGACCATATGCGAAAGTACAGTGAACCATTAAGAAATCTAATATTCCAAAGGGAACATCTGTTCACATATCTGCTATACTTTATCGGTTAACACCATCACAATGTGTCAGGATAACAAACAGTGTGTATCAACAATTGAATTAATATTTGACCTCATACAAGAGGATAATACATCCGTGAAGAATCTAATATTCAAAAGAGAACCTCTGTTAGCATATCCTCTATAATAAAACAATGTGAATCAAATGTGCATCACACAAATTAAAAATCATACATAAGCATGTGTGGATAAGAGTAAATAATAAGTCTCTGAGGTGGGGACAGTTCATATAATCAAATGGAGACTTCTTGGAGCATAGGTATCTATCTCAAAATGACATTTGTTGCTGGATTCCTCCAGTGATCAGCCTGGTGTAATAATATAAAATGCCCTTACCGGACGCGGTGGACTCACAGGCCGTACAGCGGTGAGTCATACGAGCTTGAACCGTGTACCACGGTAGAGTTATAGTTGTTCCTGGTCCACCATCAGATGATCTTGATAGAAAACTCCAATCATAAACGGTCTCCCGGTTCGTCCTCCAACACTCACTTTGGTCTCCGACAATTCAGGACAGGGACAATAGGAGAAGAAAGGCTCCACATAATTCTGACATTTCTCTCATTTGCATTTAACTGTGAAAAATCGCTTTCCCAGTGCTGGCAGGGGTCCTAACACGTGATTGTCAATGCTGCTCAAATATCCTCTACGGGATGGCCTGGTATATTGTGAAGAAACCAGTATTTGGCAGTCGTGATAATTAAACAACTTAAATTGATTGTGTCAGGTGTATTGTTCCAAGTGGCAGGGAGCTCTGGTCCTGGAGTACCTCTCTGTAACAAAGCCAGTTGTGGAATTCCACAACTGGCTTTGTTACAGAGAGGTACTCCAGGACCAGAGCTCCCTGCCACTTGGAACAATACACCTGACACAATCAATTTAAGTTGTTTAATTATCACGACTGCCAAATACTGGTTTCTTCACAATATACCAGGCCATCCCGTAGAGGATATTTGAGCAGCATTTACAATCACGTGTTAGGACCCCTGCCAGCACTGGGAAAGCGATTTTTCACAGTTAAATGCAAATGAGAGAAATGTCAGAATTATGTGGAGCCTTTCTTCTCCTATTGTCCCTGTCCTGAATTGTCGGAGACCAAAGTGAGTGTTGGAGGATGAACCGGGAGACCGTTTATGATTGGAGTTTTCTATCAAGATCATCTGATGGTGGACCAGGAACAACTATAACTCTACCGTGGTACACGGTTCAAGCTCGTATGACTCACCGTTGTACGGCCTGTGAGTCCACCGCGTCCGGTAAGGGCATTTTATATTATTACACCAGGCTGATCACTGGAGGAATCCAGCAACAAATGTCATTTTGAGATAGATACCTATGCTCCAAGAAGTCTCCATTTGATTATATGAACTGTCCCCACCTCAGAGACTTATTATTTACTCTTATCCACACATGCTTATGTATGATTTTTAATTTGTGTGATGCACATTTGATTCACATTGTTTTATTATAGAGGATATGCTAACAGAGGTTCTCTTTTGAATATTAGATTCTTCACGGATGTATTATCCTCTTGTATGAGGTCAAATATTAATTCAATTGTTGATACACACTGTTTGTCATCCTGACACATTGTGATGGTGTTAACCGATAAAGTATAGCAGATATGTGAACAGATGTTCCCTTTGGAATATTAGATTTCTTAATGGTTCACTGTACTTTCGCATATGGTCTAATATAACTCCTGATATACACTGTTCGTCACCCTAGCACATTTTGATGTTGCTAACTGATACAGTATAGCGCTACACTTTTTTGTTTCTTTACTCACCTGGAGTATGCTGTCCAGTTCTGGGCACCAGTCCTCAGGAAGGATGTACTGGAAATGGAGCGAGTACAAAGGGCAACAAAGCTAATAAAGGGTCTGGAGGATATTAGTTATGAAGAAAGGTTGCGAGCACTGAACTTATTCTCTCTGGAGAAGAGACGCTTGAGAGGGGATATTTCAATTTACAAATACCATACTGGTGACCCCACAATAGGGATGAAACTTTTTTGTGGAAAGGAGTTTAATAAGACACGTGGCCACTCACTAAAATTAGAAGAAAAGAAGTTTAACCTTAAACTGCGTAGAGGGTTCTTTTCTGTAAGAGAGGCAAGGATGTGAAATTCCCTTCCACAGGCGGTGGTTTCAGCATATAATCACACACATAGGTTGGACTTGATGGACTTGTGTCTTTTTTCAACCTCACCTGATATGTAACTATGTAACCCTGGGAGATATCCAAGCATGTTCCAATCAGAGGCTTATACAAAAACATGGTTACGCACCATAGGCTGTTATGCTTGTGGTGTTAATACCTGTAGGTTCTGCACCAAATATTCTAAAAAATCGGCTGTAGTACACTCATGTTCCACAGGTATCAAAGTTGATCTGGATTCATGCAATGCAGACAGACATCCCAAGTCTCCTAGGAGTCGTGGGAGTCTCCCGCATTTGGCTGTGGGCTCACGGACACCCGTGTGTGCCGGCCGATCTTGGGCCTGTCACTCGGCCACAGACAATAGCCAGAGCAGCTTGAGCGGCCAAATGGAGTACGGCCGCTCGAGCTGCTCTGTCTTCTGTCTGTAGCTGAGTGACAGGCCGATGTGATGACGTCCCCGTCTGTGCGAGGTGGAGGACTGTAACAAAGTTCCGCCTCCTAGATAGAGGGAACACTGATCCAATGATACATTGAATTAGTGTGACGTGTATCATAGGAGGCGTAAATTTGTTACAGTTGCCGCCAGGATTTTCAAATCCGTTTCAGAGCTCTGTGTGATCAGGCTGTATTCCATGGACACTGGTAAGGCTGTATTTCATGCGCACTGGTATAGCTGCATTTAGTTGGCACTGATCAGGCTGCATTTAATTTGCACTGATCAGGCTGCATTTAATTGGCACTGGTAAGGCTGCATTTAATCGGCACTGGTATAGCTGCATTTAATTGGAACTGGTAAGGCTGCATTTAATGGGGGGGTCGGCACCGGCGCAAAGAGTCACCTCCCTGAAATGAGTTTGCCACCTCCCTGAAATTAGTTTTTGCAGGTTGGGATGTCTGTACAGAATTGCAATTGTGCAACACACTTGTGAAGCCTGGCAAGTCTAGCAATAGCTTAGCAAGTCATTCTCAGAATTGCAGCTCAATTGCTTGCTATCTGTGATGAGAGGATGAAAACTTTACAGGGTCAATTACTAACAAGCAACTAGTTAATATAGAGTTGCAAACTGACCACTAGGTGGAGCCCAAGACAAATTTAACAGGTGAACAAACATTGTAAACTGTATGCTTGAGGCATGACATAGATCTTGTGGCATGGAAGACACTACTTGCTACCTTGCCCACCATGCTGCCTCAAAGTCTCAAACTCTTGCCTTTAATGTAAAATGTTCTGCTCTGTATGGAAAGGATCTAAGAAATAACCTTTCAACTGGAGATGAGTGCCACTAAAAGAATCTGATGTGCACAAAGATATCAGAAACCAGTATGTATATACAGTATCTCACAAAAGTGAGTACACCCCTCACATTTTTGTAAATATTTTATTATATCTTTTCATGTGACAGCACTGAAGAAATGACACTTTGCTACAATGTAAAGTAGTGAGCTTGTATAACAGTGTAAATTTGCTGTCCCCTCAAAATAACTCAACACACAGACATTAATGTCTAAACCGCTGGCAACAAAAGTGAGTACACCCCTAAGTGAAAATGTCCAAATTGGTACCAAAGTGTCAATATGTTTTGAGGCCACCATTATTTTCCAGCACTGCCTTAACCCTCTTGGGCATGGAGTTCACCAGAGCTTCACAGGTTGCCACTGGAGTCCTCTTCCACTCCTCCATGATATCACGGAGCTGGTAGATGTTAGAGACTAGGGATGAGCCGAACACCCCCCGGTTCGGTTTGCACCAGAACCTGCGAACGGACGAAAATTCGCACGAACGTTAGAACCCCATTGACGTCTATGGGACTTGAACGTTCAAAATCAAAAGTGCTCATTTTAAAGGCTAATTTGCATGGTATTGTCCTAAAAAGGGTTTGGGGACCTAGGTCCTGCCCCAGGGGACATGTATCAATGCAAAAAAAACTTTTAAAAACGTCTGTTTTTTCGGGAGCAGTGATTTTAATGATGCTTAAAGTAAAAAAAAAAAAAAAAAGATGCCTGTAAAGTGGCGCGTGTTTCCCGTGCTTAGAACAGTCCCTGCACAAAATGTCATTTTTAAAGGTAAAAAAGGCATTTAAAACTGCTTGTGGCTTTAATGTAATGTCGGTTCCTAGCAATATGGATGAAAATCAGTGAGACAAACGGCATGGGTACCCCCCAATCCATTACCAGGCCCTTTGGGTCTTGTATGGATATTAAGGGGAACCTCGCACCCAAATTAAAAAAGGAAACAGCAGTATACAGGCTCTGTACTCTGAACAGCAGTATACAGGCGGTACAAACAAGACAGGGACTGTAGGTTTGTTGTTAAGTAGAATCTGTTTGTAATTTTGAACTGGTACATTTTTAATGTGTTTAGCTCCAGGCAAAAAATCTATTTTAAGCTTTTTGGAAAACATAGGGAAGGGTTATCCCCCTGTGATATTTGTTTTGCTGTCTGTGCTCCTCTTCAGAAGATTTCACCTCACTTTTTGTCCCAATGACAAATGTTTTTTTGAAAATTTGGGTGTTTTTGTGAAACAAGGATTGGTGATAAAGCATCAGTGGAAAGGAGAAATGTTTTTCCCATATTAACTCTTACAGGAGAGAATTTCCCTTCCTAGGGGTAGATTTCATCTCACTTCCTGTTGTCTCCTTCCGTTTGCAAGTAGGAGTCGTTTGTAAGTTGGATGTTTGAAAGTAGGGGCCTGCCCTATATACTTAGCAGAAATTTGGGCCTTAGGTGTTGTTGTGGCCACAACACTGTAAGCCCTCACAGGGCCCTGCTGTGAAATATTAGATCAAGAATTGTGGTGGTGGTGCTGGTGCTGGTGCCACAACACTGTAAGTCCTCACTCGCTCTTGGTGGGTGCAGAAACGGGCCCTGCTGTGAAATATTAGATCAAGAATTGTAATTATATGACCCTGTTGAACAGGGGCTGAAAAATTAGGCCTTAGGCACTGGTGCTGGTGCCACAACACTGCAACCCCTTTACAGATACTCTAGTTGGAATGCAGGAACGAGCCCTGCTGCAAAGTATTGCATCAAAAATTGTAATTACACGCCCCTGTTAAACAGGGGCTGAAAAATTGGGCCTTAGGCACTGGTGGCGGCGCCCAGAACCAAAAATGTTCTTACAAGCTATCAGCGTGATCATTGAGGAGGAAGAGGATAATTACTCAGGATAGTCACTCAGCATCAGCATAGGCAGTCTTTGAAGGGATCTGAGATTTCAAAAAAAATTATTTGGTTACATCAGCATCAGGTGCTTGGTAGCTGGTGGTGATCCAAGACTGATTCATTTTTATGAAGGTCAGTCGATAGACCGAGTCGGTGGACAGACGCACCCTGTGATCGGTTACAAAGCCTCCAGCAGCACTGAATGTGCGTTCCGAAAGAGCGCTGGATGCAGGACAGGCCAGTAGCTCAATTGCATACTGTGCAAGCTCTGGCCAGTGATCCATCCTCAAGACCCAGTAACCCAGAGGATTTTCAGTAGGAAAGGTGTCCAAGTCAGATCTTGCCCCTAGGTATTCCTGCACCATGTAAAACAGACGCTGGCGATGGTTGCTGGAACCGATCATACCTTGGGGCTGCGGACTAAAAAATTGTCTAAATGCATCAGTCAGACGGCCACCTTCTCCACCGCTCCTTCTTTAAATGACCGAAGCCTCAGCAACACGTTGTCCAGAAACAGGAGTTTGTAATCTCCTAGTCTCTGGGAACGCGTTGCACAGACCTTTCTGCAAGGCCTCCCGAAGATGTTTCATCCTCTGCTCCCTCTGCGACGGCAAGATAAGGTCCGCAACCTTAGCCTTGTAACGTGGATCAAGGAGGGTTGCCAGCCAGTATTGGTCCTTCTCCTTGATACCACGAATATGAGGATCCTTACGCAGGCTTTGCAGGATCAGGGAGGCCATGCAGCGTAGGTTTCCTGAGGCATTCGGTCCGGAGTCCTCTGGGTCACTAAGGATGACATGGTCCGCAGCCACCTCCTCCCAGCCACGTACAAGTCCATGTGTTTCTTGGGACTGATCCCTTAAAGACTGCTGCTGATGCTGAGTGCCAGGCTCCACCCCCATACTGACACAATCCTCCTCCTCTTCCTGTGTGATCGGCGGGCACGCAGGAACACTGTCTGGATAAAGGGGGCCTTGAGAGCTAAGGAAGCCCTCCTCTTCCTGCCTCTGTTCTGCCTCAAGTGCCCTGTCCATTATTCCACGCAGCGTGTGCTCCAACAGGTGGACAAGGGGGACAGTGTCACTGATGCATGCACTGTCACTGCTCACCATCCTCGTGGCCTCCTCAAATGGTGACAGGACAGCGCATGCATCCCTGATCATGGTCCACTGGTGTGGGGAAAAAAAACAAGCTCCCCTGACCCTGTCCTGGTGCCATAGTCGCACAGGTACTCATTGATGGCCCTCTGCTGCATGTGCAGCCGCTGCAGCATGGCCAAAGTTGAGTTCCACCTGGTGGGCATGTCACAGATTAGGCGGTTCTTGGGCAGGTTAAACTCCTTTTGGAGGTCTGCCAGCCGAGCACTGGCATTATATGACCGGTGGAAATGCACACAGACTTTCCTGGCCTGCCTCAGGACATCCTGTAAGCCCGGGTACCTGCCCAAGAACCGCTGCACCACCAAGTTAAGGACCAGAGCCAAACAGGGCACATGGGTCAGTTGTCCCTGTCGGAGGGCAGAGAGGAGGTTGGTGCCATTGTCCCAAACCACCATTCCTGCCTTAAGTTGGCATGGCTTCAACCATCTCTGAACCTGCCCCCGGAGAGCTGACAGAACCTCTGCCCCAGTGTGGCTCCTGTCCCCCAAGCACACCAGCTCAAGCACTGCATGGCATCTTTTGGCCTGCGTACTTGCATAGCCCCTTGAATGCCTATGGAGCACCGCTGGTTCCGAGGACAAAGCACAGGAAGAGGCCATGGAGGAAGAAGAGGAGGGGGTGGAGGAGAGAGGTGTGTCACAGTCATTAGTAGTGGCATTTTGGAGGCGTGGTGGCGGAACAACCTCCAGCACTACTGCACCTTGTCCTGCATCCTTCTCAACTGCCAGCAGAGTCACCCAATGCGCGATGAAACTTAGGTAATGTCCCTGTCCATGCCTGCTGGACCATGAGTCAGCGGTAATATGCACCTTACCGCTGACCGCCCTGTCCAGCGAGGCATGGACATTGGCTTCCACATGCCGGTAAAGAGACGGAATCGCCTTCCGTGAGAAAAAGTGGTGTTTGGGTACCTGCCACTGAGGAACCGCATATTCCACAAACTCACGGAAGGGGGCAGAGTCTACCAACTGAAAAGGCAGCAGTTGAAGTGCTAGCAATTTTGCCAAGCTAGCATTCAACCGCTGGGCATGTGGATGGCTGGGAGCGAACTTCTTTCGGCGGTGCAGCAGCTGGGGCAGGGAAATTTACCTGGTACAATCTGACGTCGGTGTACCGAAAGCAGATTGCCCACAAGTACTTGGCTGTGACACACCTAATTCTACACCTTCATTCCTCTCAGTGCAGGTCTCAGAGAGGACTGAAGGTATAGTGGGGTTGGAGATCTTAGCTGATGAGGAGCAAGGAGAGGTCCTCTTTGTTCTTTGGTGTGGGTCTTTTAGATACCCTTGCCAACGAACTACATGTCAGGTCAACATATGTCTGGTCAAGCATGTGGTGCCCAAGCAGGAGATGTTTTGGCCACGCGAGATACGCTTGAGACATATGTTGCAAATAGCAGTGGTGCGATCTGATGCACTCGTCTCAAAAAAGGCCCACACCAAAGAACTTTTGGAATAACGCGCAGAGACAGCAGCGCCCTGCACATGTGGAGCTTTGGGGTGTGATGCTGTCAGTGTGCTGCCCTTAGGCTGGCTCCTGGAGGGCATCCTGCCTCGTTGGTGATGTGCCTCCTCCTCCTCTCTCCTATCAGGCACCCACATTGAGTCAGTGACCTCATCATCCCCTCCCTCCTCATCACTGGAGCAAACCTGGCAGTATGCTGCACCAGGGGGAGCATGACTGCCAGATTGCTGTCCTTCTTGGGCACCCCCTCTGTCCGTGCTCATGTTACTGCCTTAATCTAGCTCAGTATCATCATCAGAGCCTTTCTAAACGCTGGGCATCCTCCTGGAGCATGTACTCAACACTGTGGTCAAACAGTTTGAGGGACTCCTCAGGAGGACATGGTGGGGCTAGGGAAGGAGTCACTGATGCCATTGAGCCGAGGGAAGAGGCCGTGTTGGCAGCTGCTTTGCCAGACAAAGTACCCTGAGCATGGGTGAGAGAGGATCATCCACTCGACCAAGTCTTCCGCATGTTGCGGCTCAACACGGCCAGCTGCCGAAAAAAAGGCCAAGCGTGTCCCACGGCCACGTGCTGATGAGGATGCACCGTCTCCACGACCAGCACTGTTGCCTCTAGACACAGAGCCTGCTTGACCTCTTTTATTGGCTTGTGACTGCCTTCCAGACATACTAATGGCCTGTAGCTGCACTAAGCTGGGATATATATATATATATATATATATATATATATATATATATATATATATATATATACTGATACTGCAGCTAGCAAAATCAACTGCCTGCCTGTAGTATGAGAACACCACCAACCTTCTACAGGTAGCTTTAGCTGAACACTGTGCAGAGCTCGCACTACACTAACTTGTAATTTTAGCTGAACACTGTGAGGAGGACGCACTACACTAACTTGTGGCTTTAGCTGAACACTGTTCAGAGGACGCACAACACTAACTTGTAGCTTTAGCTGAACACTGTGCAGAAGTCGCACTACACAAACTTGTAGTTTTAGCTGAACACTGTTCAGAGGACGCACTACACTAACTTGTAGCTTTAGCTGAACACTGTGCAGAGGTCGCACTACACTAACTTGTAGTTTTAGCTGAACACTGTTCAGAGGATGCACTACACTAACTTGTAGCTTTAGCTGAACACTGTGAGGAGGACGCACTACCCTAACTTGTAGCTTTAGCTGAACACTGTGCACTACACTAACTTGTAGTTTTAGCTGAACACTGTGAGGAGGACGCACTACACTAATTTGTAGTTTATTTAGCTGCCTGCAGTAGTGATAGGATCAAGAAAACACCACCAACCTTCTACAGGTAGCTTTAGGTGAACACTGTGCAGAGCTCGCAAAAAAATAACTTGTAGCTTATTTAGCTCCCTGTGGTAGTGATAGGATCAGGAGAACACCACCAACCTTCTACAGGTAGCTTTAGGTGAACACTGTGCAGAGCTTGCACTACACTAACTTGTAGTTTTAGCTGAACACTGAGGAGGATGAACTACACTAATTTGTAGCTTTAGCTGAACACTGTTCAGAGGACGCACTACACTAACTTGTAGCTTTAGCTGAACACTGTGCAGAGATCGCACTACACTAACTTGTAGTTTTAGCTGAACACTGTGAGAAGGACGCACTACACTAACTTGTAGCTTTAGCTGAACACTGTGAGAAAGATGCACTACCCTAACGTGTAGCTTTAGCTGAACACTGTGCAGAGGTCACACTAAACTAACTTGTAGCGTTAGCTGAACACTGTGAGGAGGACGCACTACACTAACTTGTAGTTTTAGCTGAACACTGTGCAGAGGTCACACTAAACTAACTTGTAGCTTTAACTGAACACTGTGAGGAGGATGCACTACACTAACTGTAAATAGTCTAGCTGCCTGACTGTGGTACTAATAGGATTAAAAGAACACCAGCAATTTTCTTCAGGTAGCTGTAAATACTGTAACAAGACAAGCCTGCCTGTCAGTAGGAAGATAACAGGAACGGATCTAGCTAAACTGAATACAGTGTGTATATATATATATATATATATATATATATATATATATATATACACACAACACCAGGGATTCATATATATACACAATACACTGTAAGTGCAGCTAACTCACTGACTGTCCTGCCTAATCTATCTAACTTAAATCAAATGACACTGTCTCTCTGTCTATCTCTTTCAACGCCGGAACACACACTACACAGGGCCGCCATGCAGGCGGCCTTATATAGTGTGGGGTGTGTACTAAATCCCCTGAGCCATAATTGGCCAAAGCCTCCTTGGCTTTGGCCAATTACGGTTCTCTGTTCAGACGGCGCTGTGATTGGCCAAGCATGCGGGTCATAGTGGATGCTCGGCCAATCATCAGCCAGCAATGCACTGCGATGCCGCAGTGAATTATGGGCTGTGACGCGGCACACGAATTTGGCGCGAACAGCCCATACCATTCGCAATTCGGCGAACGGGCGAACAGACGATGTTCGAGTCAAACATGGGTTCCACTCGAACATGAAGCTCATCCCTATTAGAGACCTTGTGCTCCTCCACCTTCCATTTGAGGATGCCCCACAGATGCTCAATAGGGTTCAGGTCTGGGGACATGCTTGGCCAGTCCATCACCTTTACCCTCATCTTCTTTAGCAAGGCAGTGGTCGTCTTGAAGGTGTGTTTGGGGTCATTATCATGTTGGAATACTGCCCTGCGGCCCATCTCCAAAGGGAGGGGATCATGCTCTGCTTCAGTATGTCACAGTACACATTGGCATTCATGGTTCCCTCAATGAACTGTAGCTTCCCAGTGCCGACAGCACTCATGCAGCTTCAGACCATGACACTCCCACCACCATGCTTGACTGTAGGCAAGACACACTTGTCTTTGTTCTCCTCACCTGGTTGCCGCCACACATGCTTGACACCATCTGAACCAAATAAGTTTATCTTGGTCTCATCAGACCACAGGAGTTCTAGTAATCCATGTCCTTAGTCTGCTTGTCTTCAGCAAACTGCAGGCTTTCTTGTGCATCATCTTTAGAAGAGGTTTCCTTCTGGGACGACAGTCATGCAGACAAATTTGATGCAGTCTGCGGCGCATGGTCTGAGCACTGACCCCCCACACCCCTTCAACCTCTGCAGCAATGCTGGCAGCACTCAATCATATATTTCCCAAAGACAACCTCTGGATATGACGCTGAGCAAGTGCACTCAACTTCTTTGGTCGACCATGGCGAGGCCTGTTCTGAGTGGAACATGTCCTGTTAAACTGCTGTATGGTCTTGGCCACCATGCTGCAGCTCATTTTTTTAAGGGCCTTGGCAATCTTCTTATAGCCTAGGCCATCTTCATGTAGAGCAACAATTCTTTTTTTTTCAGATCATCAGAGAGTTCTAAGCCATGAGGTGCCATGTTGAACTTCCAGTGACCAGTATGAGAGAGAGAGCGATAACACCAAATTTAACACACCTGCTCCCCATTCACACCTGAGACCTTGTAACACTAATGAATCACATGACACCGGGCTGGGGGTGGCTAATTGGGCCCAATTTGGACATTTTCATTTAGGGGTGTACTCACTTTTGTTGCCAGCGGTTTAGACATTAATGGCTGTGTGTTGAGTTATTTTGAGGGGACCGCAAATTTACACTGTTATACAAGCTGTACACTCACTAATTTACATCGTAGCAAAGTTTCATTTCTTCAGTGTTGTCACATGAAAAGATATAATAAAATATTTACAAAAATGTGAGGGGTGTACTCACTTTTGTGAGAAACTGTAGGTAGCCACAGACGTGAATTGATTGTTTTCAAATCAGTTATTTCTTCCATATAATTTTGACAATTATGGAAAATAAAGGTCAAACATTTATGGCCACGTTGGTTTTTTCTGCTCAGAGGCAATTATTCTGCGCAGAAATATTGTAGGACTGGAGATGTTTGGCCATGCTATCCTTCCCACCTCCATAGACATAAACACATGAGATCCAAGCTTGATGGAGCTATATGTGAAAACAAAACAAGTGGGGTATCATTGCTACATATTTGACAACCTTGTAATGTATGATAAAGCACTTTAGATTGCCATAAAAATGAAGATTTGGCTTTTACATTATGTACAAACAATTCACCTTTATCTTATGTTTATGGCCAACCTAGACTGGAGTGTGATTGCCTACAGTAATGATTTGGGAGTTCCGAAAAACAATCCAATTTTTATTCACTGATGCCCAATTGATCACACTGTCCATGGCAAAAACTCTCAAGGAGATTTTGCGTATTATCCTTGCTAAAAGCCAACAAATTATCAACCATCAAAAAAAAAAAAAAAATTATCAACCATCAGAAGGTTGTGTTCATCCCCTTATCAGTCAGTTTACCGTTGGACTATTCTATTAGGAGAGTTAATCCTGATTAGCTGCAGAGGTGATGGGGTTGATATTCCCATATCATTAAAGAACATTGCTCATTACCAGACTCTGATAGTAATGACTATATCTTAATGCACTAACACATTATCTCAGACAATCTCTATGTAATTTCTGCAGTGCTGATTGCTAATTTATGAATTTCCTTGTAACAAAGTTGACAGGATGAAAAGTATTTAAGCCAATGCTATTTTTATACTGAGTCTAGTTTAAAATTTACATGAACTTGAAACAAATGTTTAAAAGTTACTATCCATTTTATACAATGAAAACCAACATATGTATAGGATGGAAACACTCTAATAATTAGCAAAAGAATACAGAAGTGTGAAAGCAAACCTGCAGTCAGCAAATATGGAGGATGCCACTTTTAACCTCTCCTCAATAAAATACTAGTTTCCCTTACTGTTGTCCTGGTTCAGTGGCTTCGGTATCTCATAAAGGCATTATAAACCTTCCAACCTGCACCTTGTGTTTTTCACCTGCATAAGATGTGTATTGATCATGTAGTTTTATAATGCCATTTGTTGGCTTGCACGCACAGCCTATAGCAGAGTAAATCTTCAAATTTCTGTGTTAGCAGTTTCTGTCTGTGTTCAAACATGAGACATGTGGCATGGCACTGCACAAACTAATGCATGATCTCCGTCTGTAGTCTTAGAACTGACACTTCCTGTGTAGAAACTATATATCCCACAATCCCTGGGTCTCTCAGTCTAGCACTGGTGCAGGTGAGAGCTAAATAGTAATTACATCTGATGCAGACACAAGCAGACAGAGCTATTAACAGAGAGATCGCAATGCTGGAAGAGATGTTTTTCTTCACATTAGCACTCCCACATTTATGATGTAACACAGAGGAAATGGCAAGGCGTGGATTGGATGTTGTGTGATCAAGAAGTTGCCTGTCCTTTTAATGAATAGGGAGAAGCTAGGCAAATTAATAAATGGACATAGGGGAATCGATCAGCTATGACACTACAAACAACATGTGAGCCCATCATTAGAAGGTAAGGCAAACAATCTATACAGGAATTATAACAACACTAATTCCTAGTTAAAACAAAAAAGCATTTGAAAGTGCAAAATGATTTTAAGTCACCTTATAAGGAGTATGCAGATTAGAAGCTTTGACTTCATTCCTGATCCTTCATTCTTGCTCTAGATTAATGTCTCAAAGTACTGAGAGACAGCTTGCCAACTAGCATTTCTCTCAGTATAGATTTCTTTGATTAATAACACAATCGTAACACAATATGCAAATATATTGTAGTAAAATATTTTGTACCTATTGAGACCTTATGTCAGGGAAATTGTATGCACGGTCATACATGAAGATGCGTGCAAAGATGTGCACATGCTCATAATAATTCTCGAGTGACAACTAGAGGTTCCCTAACTTGTGCTCATGATCATAATAATTATCTAGTGACAACTAGACATGCCCTAACTCGCGTGCCTGCCCTCGCACATGCGCATTAGCATGAGTGAATACCTGGCGCTCACTTGCCTATTTTAAAGTGGCTCCAGAGACCAGAGTATTGCTGGTAGTCAGCTTCTACCGCCGATGACCTGATCCTGTGTATACTTGGCCTGTTTGACTCTGCTAATTCCTGATACCTTGTTGCTGACTCGGCTTGTGACCTGACTTCCTTTTGCCTACCACTCTGGAGCCTTCTCTGCTCACCTGTTACTGATTCTTTACCCCTGCTGCTTGGCCGCTACAGACTTCTGCCTACCTGACCACCGGACATTCTGCATCTGCCTGCACACCAGCTTGGTTGCTGCCTGCTGTTCTGCATCTGCTGCCATATACCCACACCTACCAGTCCATCAGTTTGCCTGCTGTCCTGCACTTGCTGCCATGTACCCGCATCTGCCAGTCTACCAGTCTGTCTGCTTCTTGGCACCTGCTGCAAGTACCTTCCATCCAGGATCTCCAACCAGGCACCCATGCCACTCCGTGCCCTGTTATATCCTGTTACCATCTGCAGGAAAAACAGGACAGGAGGTGTAAGGGAAAGCCCTCTTGTCAGCTCAGCCTCAACCAGGTACATGACACCTTACTAAGTCCTAAAAATGCCAAACAGCTGCTTTGGAAAATCTAAAACCAACAATAAGTAACTGTTAGTGAGAAGAATACAAAGGATTTTAACCACGGTTTCCCTATTAGTTGGCCTTTTGTTTGTTGTACAGATCATATATATAATATATGCACATTACTCTCTAGTGGCTAAAGGAGACAAGCACAGCCCAGCCACATTGGGGGGATTTACTAAAACTGGTGCACACCGAATCCGGTGCTGCTGTGCATAGTAACCAATCAGCTTCTTTTAAATTAAGCTTTGACAATAAAACCTAAAAGCTGATTGGTTAATATGCACAGCTGCACCATATTCTGTGTGCACCAGTATTCATAAATCTGCCCCATGTTTAGATAGCAGGTAATATACCTGTTTTATATGTTTTTTTTATGACACAGACCTGTCAGCTATTATAAAGAAAGAGTAGCCACACAGGGTACTAGATTTTTAATTCTTTCTGAGAGACTGGTAAAATCACATGTACCCCCAAAATATTAAAGTATAAGTGAACCCAGTTAGTCCTTCTTTAAGACCTTGTTTTATGTTACTCCCTAAATATGGGTGTAACATGAAACCTGGTTATAGTCTGCAGCCCCCCACCACCAAACTGCCCTCCCCCTTACAGAAGCCAAGGGTTCTCCTCCCCACTGGCTCTTGTCATTATGTGAACTTGGTGCAGTTGTGCCTGGAATCTGTAAAGGAAAAAACTAGAAGTCCCATCTACTACCGTGGCAGAGGGACTTTATGTTCTCAATGGTGCACAAATGAAGTGAGGTCTGCATTTGTAGTCATTGATATTTCCTTCAGCCCGTAACTGAAGTTCTGGACCTTAGCAAGGACCTGCGGCTGGAAGAACAGTCAAAGCATTGTACCCGCAATTCACTGATTGCATTTCCTATGCTTTGCAGGCTCAAAAAAAGGAATTTGAGCCAAAAAAAAAAAAAAAGAATGTGTTTTCTCATTCAGTGGTAAAGCACAAGCATACCACCTTTATTTAATACTGACTTTTAATTCATGCAAAAGCTGTTCACTGATTCCGCACTCCTAATCTCATTACTCGAACCAGTGTCTCTGTAATTAATACAAGCAATAATTAAAACATCAGAAGCTATTTCGGTTGGTTTAATTGTAAAGGTTATCTGTTTTTAGAAATTGTGCAGATAACAGACTTCTAATATGCCTCTTGCTGCTTCCACTTCTTGTGCATTCAGAGTATATTTAAGATATAAATGAATTCCTAATTTCTACTAAATCTTTCACCTCAATTATTACTGTCATCCATCTAAGTTACTGAACTCTAGAGCCGATCATAACATGCCACCTTCCGTTCCTTTTCGTCTTTACATAATATATGTGCCATCCATAAATGTAGCCATTTTATAATTGATGAAAATAAAAATAAAATCAATCAAAACTGTGGATAGCAATAAGTAATTAGTAGCATTAATATATTAACAATATACTCTATTTCAAGGTAAATGCAGATTAATGGTAAATTCACTGTAGCCTTTTAAAATGTTTAGATGTCTTACATAGTATTTCCTACAGAAATAAACACCCAATTTATACTAAAGGACGCCCACCAGGACAGAGCATAGTAGTTACTATTAATAAATCGTTTTGAAGGTGCATGCTCTGGTTATACTCATTCTTGCTTCACTACTCAGGTTCGATTTGCACATTACATATTTGCCAAATTACATTTGTCTGTAATTTCCAGAATTTTTCTATAATTCTATAATTTTTAAAGTGGATTTGCCCATCACATTTAACAAAATTCACTCATCAGCAGTTGCACACGACATTATACAGTGATTCTAACTGAAAACAGAATTTACCTATTTGGCAATCATTTTTAACCACTGCAGCCCCGGAAGGTTTTACCCCCTTCATCACCAGGCCATTTTTTGTGATACAGCACTGTGTTACTTTAACTGACAATTGCGCGGTTGTGCGACGCTGTAACCAAATAAAATTTGCGTTCTCTTTTTTCCACAAATAGAGCTTTCTTTTGGTGGTATTTGATCACCTCTGCGTTTTTTTTTTTTTGTTTTTTTTTTGCGCTATAATCAAAAAAAGACAGACAGTTTTGAAAAAAAACTATATTTTTTACTTTCTGCTAAAAAAAACCCCTTACAATAAAAATTTTTTAAAAATCTAATTTCTTCATCAATTTAGGCCAATATGTATAACGCCTCTGGTAGCTCGGCCAACTCCTGGGCCTGCTGATCAGGAATAATTTTGAGCACCTGTTTAAACTGGTCTCTCAATGATTGACATACACCAATTGCTGTCAGGTTAGGCTGAGTTACTGAATCTGCCAGAGAAAAAGTGTTTTTTAACAGGAGTTCCAACCCCCTGGAATCAGCAAGGTGTCCACACACTAGGGAGGAAAGTGCAGGAAAGTAAAGTCAAACATGATAAGAGAACTTTCACTTCACCAGAGCTCAGCCTTGTTTATTGTCGGGCTGACACCTAGATCTCCTTCCCTACTGTCATCCGGGTTATCATGTGAAGAGATTTAATACTTTACTTCCCTGCATGCTTTTGCTTGGCTACTCTTAGGGCTCCTCCACATGTGTGGAAGTGACTGTTGCTCCTCTGAAAAGATCCATGCTTGGATCGTTTTTTAGAGCTGTTTAAGAGGTGATGAGGAGGCAATATGTTGCCTCCTCACCACCTGATTTAACCCAATAATTGCCTTACGGTGGCCACATTGCATAAAGATGCTATTGTGCCCATATAGAATTTAAGATCTCCACTGGCTTAAGCCAATGCTGCACCATGCAGGTGTAGCTTTTTTTGTAATTGATCGATTGACTAATTGTATATTTATACCTTCACTTGCTGTGCTCGCAGCATATTTTGCATGGTTTTGTATGTGGCTCAGATCACCACGGCAAAAGCAGGTACATTCTCCCTCCTCAAAAAGTGCCAAATGTTGCAGTGGAAGGGGGAGGGTTATCACGCTTTATGTGATAATGACTAAGCCCCTCCCCTTCATGAAATGGTCAAAAAGGGGCAGAGCATGGGTGACCTTAAAATGACGCCCCCCCACCCCCCCCGAAAAAAGTTCTGCGGACGTCCATGGCAGTGACAACATTTACCTTTTTAAAGGAGACATTTCATAAGAAATTTTTTTTTTTTTTTAATTTCTTAGAAACCTCCACTTACCTTTCCTGCCGCAGGGTTTTCTGTGGTAAAACCGACAGACCCAATCTTCACCCCTCACGGTGGGCTCCATTACCAAACCTTCAGGAACCGGGGAACCCACACTCCTGGACCTGTAAAGCAGCCCACCAGTAAAACTTTATGGCTGAAAAAACCAAAGCTCTGGATCCCGGGGTCCAGCTCTCTAAAAAGAAAAGCGTTACAGGCAAAACCTCGTTTCTTTTGACATGAGGCCTGGGTACCATTCAATTCAGCCTAGAAAAGACACTTTGAATGGATCCGGTTGCATAGCTCGCCCCAGCAAAGGAATCCTCCAGTGGAGCTCAGCACAGCACAATTTTACTTGTGACCAACACCTTAGACACTGGCGAAAAAAATGAGGTACTGCCAGTATTGGGAGGGGTTATATAGGGAGTGGACTTCCTGTCTTAGGGTGTGCCAGTGTCCATCACCTGAAGGTGGCCTATAACCCACATAGCAACTACTATGGCTCTGTGTCCCGTGATGTACGATTGAGAAACTATGTTTCTTTTCGTTTGGTTTTTGTACACGTGAAGCATCACTTACAGGGTTAAAAACCTTTTCCCATAAAAAAAAGTAAAACCTCTTGTTGGTGGGTCTAGTACATTCTTTATCACTTTGTCTCGGATGGTTTGTGCTCTTTTATTTACAAATCTGGGGTTGGTCGGTAGTACATCCTGTAATTGTTTGTCAGCCAAAAGAATGTGCCAGTGTCGCTTGATGATTTTTTCTTTTTATGTTGTACATTGTAGTCAAGGGCAATTGGTGCTACAACCATTGATGACTCCTGTTTTTTCTTCTCTTTAATTAGATCATTACGATTCATTTCTGCAACTTAGGTTATCTCTTTTTTATGAATTCATTATCATAACCTTTCTTAATGAATCTGTGTCCCATATTTTCAGTCTGAGCCAGAAAAATATTTTTATTAGTACAATTGCGTCTCAAGCGCATTAATTGTCCTTTAGGGACATTATAGAGCCAGTTTCTGTGGTGACAGCTTTCCACTGGAAGGTAGCTATTCCTATCTACATTTTTAAAGTGCATTTGTGAAGTTAGTTTCAAGCCTTCTTGTATGATTTCCAAATCAAGAAATGATATATTCTTTTCACTGATGTCCCAGGACAATTTGATATTCCTATCATTTATATTTAAAATTTTCTAGAAATAGGGTCAGCCGATTAAACTCTCCTTTCCACAGGATAAAAATATTATTGATATATCTTTTGTATATCGCTAATTACCAGGTCTATTTTTAAAACCATTATCCTCTTCCCACCGGGCCATGAATAGGCCTGCCACACTGGGGGCAAATTTTGCTCCCATAGCAACCCTGGTTTGTTGATGGTAATAGTTCCGATTATACCAAAAATAATTGTTGTTCATACAAAGGTCCAAACATTTTATCAAGTATTTCCTTTGAACGCAAGGTAATGTAGTGCGTGTCCTAAGGCCCAATTTTGCAGCTTCACAAGCTTGATGGTGAAATATTATAGTATATAAAGATGATACAACGGCTGTAGCCATAATCCAGGGTCCTTCTTCTCTAGGGATATCTTCTATAATCTGTAAAATATGTTTTGTGTCCCTTGGATAGGCTCTTGTATTTTGTACAGCTGATTGCAGATAATAATCTATATATTGGCCCATTCTGGATGTTAGCGAGTCTTTTCCATTCACTATTGGCCTTGGAGGTGGATTTGTCTTGTCCTTATGTATTTTCCTTAGTGAATATATAATTGGTGTACAACAGGAGTCTTTTATTAGAAATCAGGCTTCTTTTTTATTAAGTGTATTCTTCTTTAACCCCAGATGTACTACTTGTTCAAGTGCATTTCTGCACTTGAACATGGGATTACTTAATAAGCTACTGTATGTACTGTCATCTTCTAGCAAATTCTTCATACTATTATTATATTACCCACCCACATATAGCAACCATGATTTGGGAGGGGTGAAATGCCACTGTTGAAGCCTGCTTAATTTCATCCTCCTGCTTATTGCACTCCAACTCTCCCTCCTCCTCATATTGCTGCTTTATCCTGCAGCCGTTGCCTCACAGCAGCAAGTTCTCTGCTTCCTCTTGTTGCTATACTTCCTTACTTGGCCTATCAGACAATGCGGTGTGTGCTTCAGGAGGAACACAAAGGTATTGTATTAATAATACCCATCTTGTCATAGCTCACCATTTTGGTTGCAAAATGCTGCATGCATCCTAAATGATGATTTTCCGACTTTTTCAAAAAGAGTCTGTCCCTATACGATAATCACACAGGCACTCAATGATGGCATGCTTCTGCTGGTGCAGCCTCTACAGCAAAGCCAACATTGAGTTTTGTCACAGTGGGGTGTCACATTTAAGGCGGTTGGCAGGTAGCTAATGTTGGCACTGCATTTCTGCCAGGAGAACACTGGCTGGGTATAACTACCTAAAGCAGCCACAAAACCTTTTGTCCTGAGGAAGGACCTCCTGGAAACAATGATGAACTGCTGCTCAACCAAGTTTCAGATATGTGCCAGGCAAGGTAAATTATTTTTTCCCCTGGGGAAGGGTGGCCAGCATTTTACCCTTGCGGTGCAGGAGACCTCCACTGTAAGGATAGATTTTTGATTTTCCTGGAGTTGGGCTTTAAGGAAACCTGGTCTGGATAGGTTGTCATAACCTCTTTTGTTGCCATGCTGATCGCCTTGTTTTAATATTTCAGAGGCAAAAACCCAACATGCCTTTAAGGCCTTTAAGAACTTCCGACTTTTTTAATTTACTATACTCATTTATATATTATAACAAATCAGGGAATGTATCACTAACAATCCAGGGTATTATATGGGAATGAAATACAGCTCCTTAAGGATGTTAGAAATGATATAAAAGTATTTACAAGGGCTCTAACATGCTGTTCAACTTGTATTTGTAAGAAATGACTTCATGTTGGGCATTTGTTTAATGTTAATGGTGTCACAACAGGGAGGATGCTGTATGAGCATTTAATTTACACACCACAGAGTGAGGAGAACACAAGCTTGTAATTATAAAATTGTAAGACATTATTAGCCTCTAAGCCCTTATTTTTGTAAAGTGTGGTATGTAATAGCAAGCAATAAATCTGGTGGTGGAATTTGGCAAGCTGAATATATTTAGAATCATACCTCTAAGTGTATTCAGCTTGCCAAATTCAAGATAATCAGATAATAGTGAAAACAGATGTGATGTCTGACTCAAGCATCACTGCTACTTACAAAATGTAACTAAATCCAAAGGTCCCATTCCCACCTGTTTTACACTATGCTGTAGAACCAATTGTATATCCAAAGCAATTATGTTTGTTAAGGCTCGGTTCACACTACCGCGACTTGGGATCCCACTTGTGAGACCCCAAGTCGCGTGACATGTGAAATCCCATTTTAGTCAACGAGAGCTGTCCTAATTAGCACTGAAGTCGCTTCGACTTTAGAAAAGGTTCCTGTACTACTTTAAGGCGACTTCTATCTGACTTGTGCCCATAGACTTGGAAGTCGCCTCCAAGTTGGATCCTCATCTTAATTAACCACTTAAGGACCGAGTCTCTGAGATTTGTTGTTTACAAGTTATTATTATTATTATACAGGATTTATATAGCGCCAACAGTTTATGTAGCGCTTTACAACTTGAGGGTAGACAGTACAAATACAATACACTTTAATACAGTAGGAATCAGAGGGCCCTGCTCCTTAGAGCTTACGATCTAAGTGGGAAGGTCAAGAGATACAAGAGGTAATAACCGTAGGTGATGTGCTGATTGAAAAGATAAAATGTACAGTTGTTAGGTGGGGGCCAGATAGGCTTCTCTGAAGAGATGAGCTTTCAGGAATCGTCTGAAAGTAGATAAAGTAGGAGAAAATCAGGCGGATTGGGGTAGAGCATTCCAGAGCATGGGAGAGGCTCTGGATAAGTCCTGAAGGCGAGCATGGGATGAGGTGACAAGGGAGTTTGAGAGCAGAAGGTCTTGGGAGGAGTGAAGAAAATGATTAGGTTGGTACTAGAGACTAGGTTAAAGATATAGCTGGGGGCCAGGTTGTGGATGGCTTTGTAAGTTATAGTTAGTATCTTGAATTTAATTCGGTGACTGAGTGGCAGCCAATGGAGGGATTGGCAGAGGGGTATAGCAGACACTGAGCGGTTTGTGAGGTGGATGAGCCTGGCAGCAGCATTCATGATGGACTGAAGTGGGGATAGCCTATTTAGAGGTAAGCCAGTAAGGAGGGAGTTGCAGTAGTCGAGGCGGGAGATGACCAGGGAGTGGATTAGAAGCTTTGTGGTGACATTGGTTAGGAAGGGGTGTATCTTGGAGATGTTGCAGAGGTTGAGGCGGTAAATTTTGGATAGTGATAGAATGTGGGGCCGAAAGGTTAGTTCAGAGTCCAGGATTACACCTAGGACCTTGGCGTGGGGAGATGGGTTGATAGTTGAGCCGTTGATATTGACAGAGAAATCAGGGGAAGTGGCACCTGAGAGAGGAAATATCATGAGCTCGGTTTTGAATCGGTTGAGTTTGAGGAAGTGATGTGACATCCAGGCTGATATGTCTGCTAGTAAGTTGGTAATGCGTGAGGAGACAGATGGAGAGAGCTGGGGGGTGGAGAGATAGATTTGGGTGTCATCAGCGTAGAGATTATATTTAAAGCCGTGGGAGGCAATTAACTGACCCAGGGAGGTGGTGTAGATTGAGAAAAGGAGAGGTCCAAGAACAGAACCTTGGGAGTCTAGCTGATCGCCCCCCTGCAGAGAATGACAAACAAAAGGTCTATTGGGACAAAGGTAAACTGTACAGAGAAAGTTTGCCTGCAGAGGGGAATGAGGGTGACACAGGTAACAGGCAGCTGGTTGTACCCAGTCAATTTAGGGGACAGCTGCTAAAAGTGGCTCATGAGATTCCCCTCGTAGGGCACTTGGGGATCACTAAGACCCGTGGGCAGTTGATACATAACTTTTATTGGCCTATGATGCTTGCTGACATAGCTGACTACTGTCGGTCCTGTGTTACCTGCCAGCGAGTTGGCAAGGTAGGGGATGTACACAGGGCTCCGCTAAAACCTTTGCCTGTGATTGACGAACCTTTGAAGAGGGTGGCAGTGGATATCGTTGGGCCTTTGGCCATCCCTAGCAGTTCAGGCAAACGTTACATCCTTACAGTTGTCGACTATGCCACGCGTTATCCAGAGGCGGTGGCTCTCGCCTGCTTCCGGATAGACAAGGTCGCTGATGTTCTGCTGGGAATCTTCACAAGAGTGGGACTCCCATCCGAGCTCATTAGCGATCAAGGCCCTCAGTTTGTGTCCGACTTGATGCAAGCTCTCTGTTGGAAAATACAGATGAAGCATATAATGGCCAGTCCTTATCACCCACAAACAAATGGCTTGTGCGAGCGTTTCAATGGCACCTCGAAACAAATGTTGAACACCTTTGTGCACTCCCAGGACAAGGACTGGGAACGATACCTGCCTCATCTGCTGTTTGCTTACAGAGAGGTGCCTCAGGAGTCCATAGGCTTTTCACCATTTGAACTTCTGTACGGACGGAGGGTAAGAGGGCCCCTGGACCTAATCCGTGAGACCTGGGAGGGCAAGATTGCCAACCCAGAGGTCTCTGTTGTGGATTACGTCTTAAAATTCAGAGATAAAATAGAAACGCTGGTGGGAATTGTGCGGGAGAACATGACCCAGGCCTAGACCAGGCAGAAAGAGTGGTATGACTGTAATGCTATGGAGCGGACCTATGACATTGGTCAGAAGGTGTATGTTCTGCTTCCCCTGTGGCAAAACAAACTCCAAGCCGCATGGGAAGGCCCGTACACCATCACCCAGCATCTGAATGATGTCACCTACTTGGTCAGGTTGAGAGACGGGAGTAGACGGCAGAAGGCCATTCATGTGAACATGATCAAAGCCCATCATGAGCGCATGGCCTATGTCATGCCAGTCTGCAGCAGGCCAGAGCCTGAGGAGGCTGATCCACTCCTAGACCTGCTAGCTGATACTAGAGAGGTAGACTGAGAACTCCTGATAAACTCTAATCTTACCCCCACCCAGGTACCTGGACTGAAGCGAGTTCTGGCAGTGCATGGTAGCAGGTTTATGGGAGAACCTGGGAGGACGCACCTCACTGTCCACCAAGTGGACACCGGGACACATCCTCCCATTAAACAGTCAGCCTATCGCGTCTCCCTGGAGGTGCTGGCCGACATGAAAAGGGAGGTGGAGGTAATGCTGCAGCTGGGGGTGATTCAGAAGTCCCACAGTGCCTGGGCGTCCCTAGTAGTCTTGGTCTCCAAAAAGGACCAGACGACCAGGTTCTGTGTGGACTACCGGAAGCTGAATGCCATCACCACTGCAGATGCCTACCCCGTGCCCCGGATTGATGAGTTGTTAGATAGGCTGGCGGCTGCCCGCTATATCACAATCATGGGTCTGAGCAAGGGGTACTGGCAAATTCCTCTGGCCCCTGAGGCTCGGGAAAGCCATCCTTCATTACCCCATGCGGCTTGTTCGAATTTACCGTCATGCCGTTTGGGATGAAGAATGCCCCAGCTACCTTCCAGAGAGTCATGAATGACTTACTGGAGGGGCTGAAAACCTTTGCAATAGCCTACCTGGATGACATCGCCGTGTTCAGCCCTACCTGGGAAGAACACCTGGTGCACCTGTCACAGGTCCTGGACCAACTGACAGCTGCCAATCTGACTGTCAATCCCAGTGTCAGACTGGCATGACTGATGTGCAGTACCTGGGACACCAGGTAGGAGGAGAGACCCTGAAACCCGAGAAAGGGAAGGTTGAGGCCATCCTGGCCTGGCCTACCCCCCAAACCAAAAAGCAGGTTATGTCTTTCTTGGGGACCGCTGGCTACTATAGGAAGTTTGTATGTAACTATAGTAGCCTGGCCAAACCTCTGACTGACCTAACCAAAAAGAAACTGCCCAAAGTGGTGTCTTGGACACCAGAATGTGCGCAGGCATTTCAGACCTTGAAGGAGGCGCTGGCCAGCGCCCCTGTGCTGCAGGCTCCAGACTTCACCCGCCATTTCCTAGTGCAGACGGATGCCTCTGCCTATGGATTGGGTGCAGTCCTGAGCCAAGTGGATGATGCCGGAGAGGAGCATCCCATCCTCTACTTGAGCCGGAAGCTGCTTCCCAGGGAAGTAGCATACGCCACGATCGAAAAGGAGTGTCTTGCGATCGTGTGGGCCCCCCAGAAGTTACAAACTTACCTTTATGGACGGCACTTCACTGTGATCACGGATCACAATCCCTTGAGCTGGCTAAATCGTGTTGCTGGGGAGATTGGCAAACTACTTTGGTGGAGCCTAATTCTGCGACAATAGGATTTCACCATCCAGCATAAGAAAGGCAGCACCCATGGCAATGCTGATGGGCTGTCACGACAAGCCGAGCCCGCAGGTGTCGGTTGCGTCAGGAGGGAAATTGTAGTTCCCTCCCATGCAACCACCTAAGGAGGAGGTGTAAAGATATCACGTACTGGACATGAAACGCTGTAGCTAGTTGCCATGTTGTTTGGAACGCAGCCATGACAGCTTGGCTAACCGTGTAACATTACAGAAATATCTGAACTCCCTCCTCCCTTGTCTTAGGAATTCAAAGCTCTTAAAATTTCAAAGGAAAGAAAAGGTTATCTCAACAGAGAAAGCAGAACCAGGCTAGGTCAGTAAAAACAGCCTGTTGGCCTGGCAGAATGTTCAGGCCTGTCGTAAAACTGTCACGCTCTCCATTCAGAGAACCAGCAGACATCGGTCATAAATACCTGAATGCACATGTGACAGACCTAGCCGGGAGAGAGACTTTTGGAGGGGACTGAATGCTAGCCTCTTGCCGATCGATCGTGGGCTCTGGCATTTGGGGGAACGGTGCTCTTTGTGAGCTGTATGCCTGGAGACCCTTGAGGTGGTATTACTGTAGATTCGGGTCCTGGTCCCCCAGGACACACAGACTCTGGGGACCCTGGATTTGCCATATTAGAAATAGTGGCTGATTCATAATGCTGGGGCAAATACTGTTAGGAGATGCTGATGTCAATTCCAGCCACCTGTCTGTCTGTTGCCTGCTAGAATGTGTATTGTAAATAAGTCTCTAGTATGGGATCTAAGAGTCATTAGATCCCCATTGTTGTTTGTGTTCATTAACTCTGCTATTGTGATAATGTTGATTGGGTTTTCTGAGCTACAAGACGGCCAGTCTGGCCTAAAGGTCATGTCTGAGTCATCTAGGCTGTCTAAAGGGATTAGTTAATTAGCCCATGTTAATTAGGTTTCTGGTCACAGGTGTATGTTCAGAGTAATATGAGCAGGAGGTATACACCTCCTCTTTTACTGTATAAAAGAGCCTGTATTTTTCAATAAAAGAGATTCCTGGTTGAACTTACATACAGCCTGCCTGGTGTTTGTTCTGAGCTACACAACTGGATTAGAACGGCACATAGCTGTAGTTCTAGTCCCGGAGCATCTGATGACTGGACCATCAGACGTTTCCTCAGATAATTTCTAACATTTCAAGTCCAGACACCCCTATGTCAGGTCATATGGGAAACCACTGGTACCCCTTATTCCTCCTACGTACACTAGACTTTGGAGACATAGCATGTTTATATTTGTTTTGAAGCAAATCTCACACTGAACAATAATATGGATATTTGGAGTCTGTAAACACTATAGATACAGAGATATGATATTACAAAATCTACCTGGGACAGGGTCATGAGTGTAGACACCTCCCAGCAACCAACCCCTAAAGAAGATGACCAGACGATTAATCACTGGTCGCTGTCAACACCCCCTTTGATTTGACAGAAAAGAGGAGAACCCAAGACAATGTTCAAGTGGTGTTCCGGCCGTTTTTTTTTTTTTTTAAAGTCAGCAGCTACAAACACTGTAGCTGCTGACTTTTAATAAGGACACTTACCTGTCCGGCGAGCCCGCGATGTCAGCCCCCCGAGGCCGATCCGTCCGCCATCCTAACTAAGGAAAACAGGCGCGAGTCACACGGCGCTTTGTGAATGGCCCTGTTGGTTTCTGGGACACACACAAATGTCCCAGAAGGCAACGGGGCCGCTCGAGGAGGAAGCGCCGCGGAATAGGAAGAGGCAGATTAGGAAGACTGCCTAGCAACAGGGGTTTCAGGTAAGTTAAAAAAAAATTTTTTTAAATGTTTTTTTTTTTTTTTTTTTTTTCAAATATTGATGCACTTTTTTATTTTAGGGCGGCCCTCCACTTTCAGTTCTCCTTTTACCATCCAAGAAGGAACATCTGCCAAGTTGAGAACCGAATACCTAGCTCATCGATCGAACTCTGATCAACCCTCGGATATTAATTGCAAATATTCTTCCTTCCCAATTCTACCTTATTTCTTAGTGGCTGTATAGTGTCTTTATCTTTTGAAACATCTTTTTTCTGTAAATGTTTTATTTCCATCAACTTTGACCTTTTCATAATAAACCCTTATGTTGAAAAGTGTTAACCTTGTCTCTAAAGCTCTTAATGCAAGCTATAAACGAACCTGCCTCTTGAAGGGCACTACTGTTGTAGAGTAAGACCTCTGACCAGACCTGTCTGTGGTGGCAGTGTGTGTGGCAGACGCTTATTCTAAAATTAGAATTGGTATTGCTAAAATTATGAGTCTCCCCCAACTCAGTCTTTTAAACGGGGGTGGTGGCAGTTAAAGGGTTAATTGTGTAATTAGCCCAGTGACAATCGCTCTCAGGCTGCTCGCACCTAGATTGTGGTCCCGCAAGCTGGAAAATCTTTGTGCTGGGCACAGCTGAGAGTGGCATTGTTACATAAGTGACAGCGTGGTGTGAGGTTGGCCGGTCCTTCGTCGCAAGTTAGCGAGGAGGGCAGGAATCTGACACCCGCATCCTTCACATATTGGTTAAAAACATTTTTTTTGCTAGAAAATTACTTAGAACCCCCAAACATTATATATTGTTTTTTTCTAAAATGGCGGTCCTTGCAATACTTTCTGTCACACCGTATTTGCGCAGCAGTCTTACAAGCGCACTTTTTTTTGGGAAAAATACACTTTTTTAAATTAAAAAATAAGACAACAGTAAAGTTTGCCTGATTTTTTTTTTTTTAATATTGTGAAAGGTAATGTTACGCCGAGTAAACTGATACCCAACATGTCACGCTTCAAAATTGCGCCCGCTCGTGGAATGGCGACAAACTTTTACCCTTAAAAATCTCCATAGGCGACGTTTAAAAAAAATTCTACAGGTTGCATGTTTTGAGTTACAAAGGAGGTCTAGGGCTAGCAGCGATACCTCACATGTGTGGTTTGAACACCGTTTTCATATGCGGGAGCTACTCACATATGCGTTCGCTTCTGCATGCGAGCTCGGCAGGACGGGGCATGTTTAAAAAAAAAAAAAAAATTTCTTATTTATTTTACCTTTTAGTTTTTATTTTTACACTGTTCTTTAAACAAAATTGTGTCACTTGTATTCCTATTACCAGGAATGTAAAAAAAGCATGACAGGACCTTTTAAATATGAGATTTGGGGTTAAAAAGACCTCAGATGTCATATTTACACTAAAATGCAATACAAAAAAAAAAATAAAAATAAAAGTGTCATTTGAAAAAATGAAAAAAAAGGGTCCTTTAAGAGCTATGGGCAGACATGACGTTTTGGTGTCACTTCCGCCCTGTAATGATATGGAGACGGGTGGCGGCCATCTTCCCCTCACTCATCCCCATGTCAAGCCAGGAGAAGGATCTGATCACCTCCGCCGCTATCGGCAGCTCCGGTAAGCGGCGGGAGGGCACCGGAGCGCGGCGGGAGAGGGGGGCCGCCAATAAAAGTGATCTTGCTGGGAACTCTCCGCAGAGACCACTTTTATCTGAAAGCGGATCGCTCACTGAAGAAGAGCATACCGAGTTTATGGCAGCTATAACAACGATAATCCTCTTCAAAGTACCGACGTAAAACTGCGACTGGTGGTCCGTAAGTGGTTAATGTGATTTGGATCCGACATTACAGGAAGATTACCCAGAGATTCACTAAAGCTGCTTAAAAGTCGCACTCAAGTTGCGGCAGTGTGAACCGAGCCTAAAGGGAACATTTACTGAGTTTAGAAACTGCCATTGCTAGCCTCTACTTCTGAAATGTTAGTTACCTGGCTGATTTAATTGCTCAGAAACAAATACGTTATTTTAAAAAAAATACTTAACTGAAAGACAGGACATTAGCATTTCCAGAAGAGAGTTGGCAATGACAGCCTTCTAATCATTTTCAATACAGGTTCCCATTAAGCCTGGTACACACAATGAGACTATCAGACGAATCATCGTCCAATTTCTTTTTTTGCATGTTAGTCTCCATATTGAAAATAAAGAGGTTATTGAGGTTACAAAAATTCTCATACCAGAGAATAAAAATTCAGAAGTGATCTAATGTATTGTATTTTCATGTACTGATTAACCACTTCATCTCCGGAAGATTTGGCGGCTCAATGACCAGGCCATTTTTTGCGATACGGCACGGCATCGCTTTAACTGATATTTGAGCGATCATGCAACGCTGTACACAAACAAAATTTACGTCCATTTTTCCCACAAGTAGAGCTTTCTTTTGGTGGTATTTGATCACCTCTGTGGTTTTTATTTTTTGCGCTATAAACAAAAGAAGAGCGACAATTTTGAAAAAACACAATATCTTTTACTTTTTGCTATAATAAATATCCCACATTTAAAAAAAAAAATTCTCCTCAGTTTAGGCCGATATGTATTCTTCTACATATTTTTGATAAAAAAAAAAAAAATCACAATAAGCGTATATTGATTGGTTTGTGCAAAAGTTATAGCATCTACAAAAGAAGGGATAAATTTATGGCATTTTTACTTATTTGTTTTTGCTAGTAATGGAGGCGATCTGCGATTTTTATCGGGACTGCGATGTTGCGGCAGAAAAATTGGACACTTTTGACACATTTTTGGGACCATTGACAATTATACAGCAATCAGTGCTATAAAAATGCACTGATTACTGTGTAAATGTCACTGGCAGGGAAGGGGTTAACACTAGGGGGCGATCAAGGGGTTAACTGTGTTCCCTAGGTGTGTTCTAACTCGAGGGGGAGGGTACTGTTTAGGAAGAGAGAGAGAGATCGATGTTCATACTTAGTATGAACACACAATCTGTCTCTACTCCCCTGAAAGAACCGGAATTTGTGTTTACACACACAGATCCCAGCTCTCGCTCTGTCACGAGCGTTCGCTGGTGCCCGGCGGTCATCACGCCTGCATGGCATTCGCATCGGTTCCGTGCACACGCTGCGGGCTCCCCTGATGGCCAAAAGGAAAAGCGACGTAAGGTAATGTCGATTTGCACAGCCGAGCCACCCCTGCGGCTGCTGGTCCGGAAGTGGTTAAACTAAAATTTTGTGTGTTTGATAAACCTGTGTACGAACCATCAGATTATCGTATGATCAGTTCAAAAGCGGTAGTTGTCGTACAATTTGCTGATCGTTTGTACTAGGCTTTAGGCAGGCCATAGACTGATGTGTTTCTCTATCCTGCAACCCGTGGTTGCAGGAAAGAAAATCGCATGGTCTGTGGCCTGCCTTAGTGAGAACAGAAAGGTTTAAGATGAAGAACTGCAAGTCATGATCTGTTGAGAAGGGACAACTAAATAAAGTTTGCAAGAGCTTAAACACTTAGGTCTAAAATCTGCTCAGCATAGGACAGGTCCACTAGATGTGCATAGTTGCCAACATTGCAAAAAAAAATCTGGAAAATAGTATATGGATAGGGGCAGATGGCGCTACCTGAATTGGATAAATGATACTGTGTGTAGGCTGAGAACTTGTGTATCCTGTGTATTCTCCTCAAAATAGATTAACCAGTGCATTAATCCAAAGGAACAAAAATAAAAAATAAATAATAATAAATAAATTAAATAAATAAAAATATATGGATTATATTTAAAAGTTGTGTATCTATGTGCCCAATGGGATTAATATCCCATACCTCTAGGTGCAGCCAACTATAAACGAGCCTTCAAAGAAAATATATATGTATATCAAAATACAGATAAGCACACAATTCATCAATGGTGATGACACCAAATTATAAATAATAAGTGTAGCAATAGCACAGCCCCCCTAATAGTGTATAAGGGGTTAACGTGGGCCAAGTACTCCTTCCAACTGTTAAACTAGCTGGGAATAGTTGATATAATCAGTCCACGACCAGTGCCTTATATTGGCTGAATATTCGCGCTATATCTCTGCTGTGCACAATATACAGAGCTGGTGAAGCAAACCCAGCACTCTTCTTCACCATGAGAACAGCCAATTGTGAATTATAACAGCATATAAAGACCAAAATGTGCCAAAGGTATGCAAATGTGCCAAAAATTGAAATAAGAAAATATAAAATAAAAAGTGAATAGATAAAAGTCAGTGTTTATGAAAGTCCTCAGTTAACATTCAGTTCATTCAGGAGTTCCTGCGTAGGGTGACTTTAGTGATGACAACGGTAAATCTGCAGTGACTTAGGTGCTCCCCCTCAAGGGTCCCCACTCACCAGCTCCCCGCACCCCTGCAGGGGTAATATGTATGTAGAAACCAGTGTTGTTTTGAGATCCAATGGAGTTGTTCCTAACCGGCTTCTGCTCCGGATGTGGGTGTCCTTCACGATTGGATTTTTTCTGTCAGCGTGGCCCTGGTACGAATGATGTTGGCAGTAGGCCCTGATCTCGTGAATGTAATCGGTTCCACAATGATGCTTTGTGATGGTATTTCCAGTCCAAGGTGGTAGAAGGAATCACACTTACGGCCCACTGTTCTGTCTCCAAGGCCATCCGACCTCTCAGCACATGGTAATAGGTAAATACGATGCCAACATGCCTAAAAAAAAAAAACAAACTAGAAAATGTATTTAGATTGGTTGAGTCTGACATACATCTGCCAATACTTATATCAATTATAGAAAGATACATCTACTCAGGGTTGCGATTAATGCTGGGGGTGCCCCTTGTTTGAGTCATTCCCGGAAACTGCGACGCACACTGGAGCCTTCCCCTCCTCTCCCGTTCCTTAGAGGTTGGGGGTACAGGCGGGCGCCTGTACGCCCACACGCCGTAACCTTGACGCTGCGGGCCAACGTTGTTTATCCATCTGCTTGCGCCATGAGGGAGAAGTGTGGTGTCCAGTGCTGGCCACTCGAATATTGGCTCCGCCTTCCCATCAGCATGCAGCTTGACGTTGGTGGGGTCCTGTGGCTGGTATATATTCCACACCCGTATGGAGCTCATACCTCGTTTGGTCCTTGCACCTTGATGGAACTATCCACATCTCTGGACTATGCTTTTCACTTCCTACTAAGGGTAATATTTGGCTTTCCTTTCATTTATGGTTTTTATGTGTTATCTTTGATCCTATCACTTATTATATGGTGAGGCACTCATCTTTTTTCTACTTCACACTAAAGCTCTATTTTCCGTCTTTCTTTCCTTGGGCAATGGGTTCATATCGTCCCCATTTATTCATTGTGTAGTCACTTTGCTGATACACTTTATTTACAATTTTTTCACAGAATCCCTAATGGGATTTTGCCCAGCACCCATTACTACCACAGTTACCTATTGCTCACTTCTCGTTCTCCCTTTACAGCTGTTTTGCTGCTACCTCAGTTTCTGGGGAATGGGATGATGTTCCCATAGCACCTCCAGCTACCAACACTACTCATGTTGCTGAATACTTTTGTTTACTTATAGGCAAGAGTGTTGGGATTAAGATGTAGTTCCCCCTCTTCCTGTTATTTTATTTACTATACTATTTGGCATTTATATTTCATTACAGACATACCTATATTACATCTGCTTCTGATGAGTGGAAGTCATCCACAAAACATACGTAGAGCTATTTATCGATGCATTGTCACAGCTATCATGCATCTACTATGAGAATACCTTGAAGAATTTTGACTAAAATTTACAATATAATGTGTACAATCAATCATGTCTATATGCACATTTGGGGTACATTTAATACATTTTTAATATACAGTGGGGACGGAAATTATTCAGACCCCCTTAAATTTTTCACTCTTTGTTATATTGCAGCCATTTGCTAAAATCATTTAAGTTCATTTTTTTTCCTCATTAACCACTTCCCGACCGGCACACGCCGATGTACGTCGGCAGAATGGCACGGCTGGGCTAATGGGCTTACATGTAAGTCCCATTGAATCCCGCCGTGCCATTGCGTGCGCGCGCCAGCCAGGAGCTCCGTGAGTCGGGTCGCGGGTCCCGTGGACTCAATCGCCGCGGGGATACCCGCGATTGCCTCATGGAGAGGACAAACGGGGAGATGCTGATGTAAACAGCATCTCCCCATTCTGCCTAGTGACAGTATCACTAATCTCTGTTCCCTGTCATCAGGAGCAGAGATCAGTGACGTGTCACAGGTAGCTCATCCCCCCTAGAGTTAGAAAACGCTCCCTAGTACTGACTTAACCCCTCCCCGCCCCCTAGTGGTTAACCCCTTTACTGCCAGTGTCGTTTACACAGGAATCTGTGCATTTTTATAGCACTGATTGCTGTATAAATGACAATGGTCCCAAATATGTGTCAAAAATGTCCGATGTGTCCGCCATAATATCGCAGTCACAATAAAAATCACTGATCGCCGCCATTACTAGTAAAAAAAAAATTATTAATAAAAATGTCATAAAACTATCCCCTATTTTGTAAACGCTATAACTTGTGCGCAAACTAATCAATAAATGCTTAATGCGATTTTTTTTTTACCAAAAATATGTAGAAGAATATATATCGGCCTAAACTGAGAAAAAAAAAATTAAAATTATTTTTTGGGGATATTTATTATAGTAAAAAATAATGCGTTTTTTAAAAAATTGTCACTATTTTTTTGTTTATAGTGCAAAAAATAAAAAACGCAGAGGTGATCAAATACCACCAAAAGAAAGCTCTATTTGTGGGAAAAAAAGGACGTCACTTTTGTTTGGGAGCCACATCGCACGGCCGCGCAATTGTCAGTTAAAGCGACGCAGTGCCGAATCGCAAAAAACGCACTGGTCAGGAAGGGGGAAATTCTTTCGGGGCTGAAGTGGTTAATATACACACAGCACCCCATATTGACAGAAAAACACAGAATTGTTGACATTTTTGCAGATTTATTAAAAAAGAAAAACCTAAATATCACATGGTCCTAAGTATTCAGACCCTTTGCTGTGACACTCATATATTTAACTCAGGTGCTGTCCATTTCTTCTGATCATCCTTCAGAGGGTTCTACACCATCATTTAAGTCCAGCTGTGTTTGATTATACTGATTGGACTTCATTAGGAAAGCCACACACCTGTCTATATAAGACCTTACAGCTCACAGTGCATGTCAGAGCAAATGAGAATCATGAGGTCAAAGGAACTGCCTGAAGAGCTCAGAGACAGAATTGTGGCAAGGCACAGATCTGGCCAAGGTTACAAAAAAATTTCTGCTGCACTTGCACAAAAATTAACTTAAATGATTTTAGCATATGGCTGCAATATAACAAAGAGTGAGAAATTTAAGGGGGTCTGAATACTTTCCGTCCCCACTGTATATCATGAATAGGGATGAGCTTCCTGTTCGAATCGAACCCATGTTCGACTCGAACATCGTCTGTTCGACCGTTCGTCGAATTGCGAACAATATGGGCCGTTCGCACCAAATTTGTGTGGCGCGTCACGGCCCATAATTCACTGCGGCATCGCAGTGCATTGCTGGCTGATGATTGGCCAAGCATGCACTATGACCCGCATGCTTGGCCAATCACAGCGCCGTCAGTAGAGAGAGCTGTAATTGGCCAAAGCCAGGGTGGCTTTGGCCAATTATGGCTCAGGGGGTTTAGAACACACCCCACACTATATAAGGCCGCCTGTACGGCGGCCCTGTGTAGTGTGTTCCAGCGTGCTGAGAGAGAGAGAGAGAGAGACAGTGTCATTTTATTTGAGTTAGATAGATTAGACAGGACAGTCAGTTAGCTGCACTTACAGTGTATTGTGTATATATATATATATATATATATATATATATATATATATATGCATCCCAGGTGTTGTACATATATATATATATACACACTGTATTCAGTTTAGCTAGATCCGTTCCTGTTATCTTCCTACTGACAGGCAGGCTTGTCTTGTTACAGTATTTACAGCTACCTGAAGAAAATTGCTGGTGTTCTTTTGATCCTATTAGTACCACAGTCAGGCAGCTAGACTATATACAGTTAGTGTAGTGCATCCTCCTCACAGTGTTCAGCTAATACTACAAGTTAGTGTAGTGCGACCTCTGCACAGTGTTCAGCTAAAGCTACAAGTTATTTTAGTGCAACCTCTGCACAGTGTTCAGCTAAAGCTACAAGTTAGTGAAGTGCGTCCTCCTCACAGTGTTCAGCTAAAGCTACAAGTTAGCGTAGTGCGTCCTCCTCACAGTGTTCATCTAAAGCTACAAGTTAGCGTAGTGCGTCCTCCTGACAGTGTTCAGCTAAAGCTACAAGTTATTGTAGTGCGTCCTCCTCACAGTGTTCAGCTAAAGCTACAGGTTAGTTTAGTGTGACCTCTGCACAGTGTTCAGCTAAAGCTACAAGTTAGTGTAGTGCGTCCTCCTCACAGTGTTCAGCTAAAGCTACAAGTTAGTGTAGTGCGTCCTCTGAACAGTATTCAGCTAAAGCTACAAGTTAGTGTAGTGTGACCTTTGCACAGTGTTCAGCTAAAGCTACCTGTAGAAGATTGGTGGTGTTTTCCTGATCCTATCACTACCGCAGGCAGCTAAAGTATTTACACATTAGTATAGTGCGACCTCTGCACTGTTCAGCTAAAGCTACCTGTAAAAGGTTGGTGGTGTTTTCCTGATCCTATCACAACCGCAGGCAGCTAAACTATTTACACGTTAGTGTAGTGCGACCTCTGCACAGTGTTCAGCTAAAGCTACCTGTAGAAGGTTGGTGGTGTTCTCATACTGTAGGCAGGCAGTTGATTTTGCTAGCTGCATTATCAGTATATATCCCAGCTTAGTGCAGCTACAGGCCATTAGTATGTCTGGAAGGCCAACAAGGAGAGGCAGACAGTCACAAGCCAATAAAAGAGGGCAAGCAGGCTCTGTGTCTAGAGGCAACGGTGCTGGTCGTGGAGACAGTGCATCCTCATCAGCACGTGGCTGTGGGACACGCTTGGCCTTTTTTTCGGCAGCTGGCCGTGTTGAGCCGCAACATGCGGAAGACTTGGTCGAGTGGATGACCAAGCCGTCCTCATCCTCCCTCACCCATGCTCAGGGTATTTTGTCTGGCAAAGCAGCTGCCAACACGGCCTCTTCCCTCGGCTCAATGGCATCAGTGACTCCTTCCCTAGCCCCACCATGTCCTCCTGAGGAGTGCCTCGAACTGGTTGACCACAGTGTTGGGTACATGCTCCAGGAGGATGCCCAGCGTTTAGAAGGCTCTGATGATGATACTGAGCTAGATGAAGGCAGTAACATGAGCACGGATAGAGGGGGTGCCCAAGAAGGACAGCAATCTGGCAGTCATGCTCCCCCTGCTGCAGCATACTGCCAGGTTTGCTCCAGTGATGAAGAGGGAGGGGATGATGAGGTCACTGACTCAACGTGGGTGCCTGATAGGAGAGAGGAGGAGGAGGAGGCACATCACCAATGAGGCAGGATGCCCTCCAGGGGCCAGCTTAAGGGCAGCACACTGACTGCATCACACCGCAAAGCTCCGCATGTGCAGGGCGCTGCTGTCTCTGCGCGTTATTCCAAAAGTTCTTTGGTGTGGGCCTTTTTTAAGATGAGTTCATCAGATCGCACCGCTGCTATTTGCAACATATGTCTCAAGCGTATCTTGCGTGGCCAAAACATCTCCCGCTTGGGCACCACATACTTGACCAGACATATGTTGACCTGCCATGCAGTTTGTTGGCAAGCATATCTAAAAGACCCACACCAAAGAACAAAGAGGACCTCTCCTTGCTCCTCATCAGCTGAGATCTCCAACCCCACTATACCTTCAGTCCTCTCTGAGACCTGCACTGAGAGGAATGAAGGTGTAGAATTAGGTGTGTCACAGCCAAGTACTTGTGGGCAATCTGCTTTCGGTACACCGACTTCAGATTGTACCAGGCAAATTTCCCTGCCCCAGCTGCTGCACTGCCGAAAGAAGTTCGCTCCCAGCCATCCACATGCCCAGCGGTTGAATGCTAGCTTGGCAAAATTGCTAGCACTTCAACTGCTACCTTTTCAGTTGGTAGACTCTGCCCCCTTCCGTGAGTTTGTGGAATGTGCGGTTCCTCAGTGGCAGGTACCCAAGCGCCACTTTTTCTCACGGAAGGCGATTCCGGCTCTCTACCGGCATGTGGAAGGCAATGTCTTGGCCTTGCTGGACAGGGCGGTCAGCGGTAAGGTGCATATTACCTCTGACTCATGGTCCAGCAGGCATGGACAGGGACGTTACCCAAGTTTCACGGCGCATTGGGTGACTCTGCTGGCAGCTGGGAAGGATGCAGGACAAGGTGCAGTAGTGTTGGAGGTTGTTCCGCCACCACGCCTCCAAAATGCCACTACTAATGACTATGACACACCTCTCTCCTCCACCCCCTCCTCTTCTTCTTCCTCCATGGCCTCTTCCTGTGCTTTGTCCTCGGAACCAGCGGTGCTCCGTAGGCATTCAAGTAGGCAAGTATGCAGGCCAAAAGATGCCATGTGGTGCTTGAGCTGGTGTGCTTGGGGGACAGGAGCCACACTGGGGCAGAGGTTCTGTCAGCTCTCCGGGGGCAGGTTCAGAGATGGTTGAAGCCACGCCAACTTAAGGCAGGAATGGTGGTTTGGGACAATGGCACCAACCTCCTCTCTGCCCTCCGACAGGGACAACTGACCCATGTGCCCTGTTTGGCTCTGGTCCTTAACTTGGTGGTGCAGCGGTTCTTGGGCAGGTACCCGGGCTTACAGGATGTCCTGAGGCAGGCCAGGAAAGTCTGTGTGCATTTCCACCGGTCATATAATGCCAGTGCTCGGCTGGCAGACCTCCAAAAAGGAGTTTAACCTGCCCAAGAACCGCCTAATCTGTGACATGCCCACCAGGTGGAACTCAACTTTGGCCATGCTGCAGCGGCTGCACATGCAGCAGAGGGACATCAATGAGTACCTGTGCGACTATGGCACCAGGACAGGGTCAGGGGAGCTTGTTTTTTTTCCCCACACCAGTGGGCCATGACCAGGGATGCATGCACTGTCCTGTCACCATTTGAGGAGGCCACGAGGATGGTGAGCAGTGACAGTGCATGCATCAGTGACACTGTCCCCCTTGTCCACCCATGGAGCACACGCTGCATGGAATAATGGACAGGGCACTTGAGGCAGAGGCAGGAAGAGGAGGACTTCCTTAGCTCTCAAGGCCACCTTTATCCAGACAGTGTTCCTGCGTGCCCGCCGATCACACAGGAAGAGGACAAGGAGGAGGAGGAAGAGGAGGAGGATTGTGTCAGTATGGAGGTGGAGCCTGGCACTCAGCATTAGCAGCAGTCTTTAAGGGATCAGTCCCAAGAAACACATGGACTTGTACGTGGCTGGGAGGAGGTGGCTGTGGACCATGTCGTCCTTAGTGACCCAGAGGACTCCGGACCGAATGCCTCAGCAAACCTACGCTGCATGGCCTCCCTGATTGTGCAAACCCTGCGTAAGGATCCTCGTATTCGTGGTATCAAGGAGAAGGACCAATACTGGCTGGCAACCCTCCTTGATCCACGTTACAAGGGTAAGGTTGCGGACCTTATCTTGCCGTCGCAGAGGGAGCAGAGGATGAAACATCTTCGGGAGGCCTTGCAGAAAGGTCTGTGCAACGCATTCCCAGAGACTGGAAGGTTACAAATTCCTGTTTCTGGACGTGTTGTTGAGGCTTCGGTCAGTCAAAGAAGGAGCGGTGGAGAAGGTGGCCGTCTGACCGATGAGTTCAGACAATTTTTTAGTCCGCAGCCCCAAGGTATGATCGGTTCCAGCAACCATCGCCAGCATCTGTTTTACATGGTGCAGGAATACCTAGGGGCAAGATCTGACTTGGACAACTTTCCCACCGAAAATCCTCTGGGTTACTGGGTCTTGAGGATGGATCACTGGCCAGAGCTTGCACAGTATGCAATTGAGCTACTGGCCTGTCCTGCATCCAGCGTTCTTTCGGAACGCACATTCAGTGTTGCTGGAGGCTTTGTAACCGATCACAGGGTGCGTCTGTCCACCGACTCGGTCGATCGACTGACCTTCATAAAAATGAATCAGTCTTGGATCACCACCAGCTACCAAGCACCTGATGCTGATGTAACCAAATAATTTTTTTTAAAATGTCAGATCCCTTCAAAGACTGCCTATGCTGAGTGACTATCCTGTTATGCTGAGTAATTATCCTCTTCCTCCTCAATGATCATGCTGATAGCTTGTAAGAACATTTTTGGTTCTGGGTGCCGCCACCAGTGCCTAAGGCCCAATTTTTAAGCCCCTGTTTAACAAGGGCATGTAATTACAATTTTTGATGCAATTCTTTGCAGTAGGGCTAGTTCCTGCACTCCAACTAGAGTATCTGTGAGGGGTTGCAGTGTTGTGGCACCAGCACCAGTGACTAAGGCCCAATTTTTCAGCCCCTGTTCAACAGGGACATGTAATTAGAATTTTTGATCGAATATTTCACAGCAGGGCCCGTTTCTGCGCCCACCAAGATTAACTGTGAGGACTTACAGTGTTGTGGCACCAGCACCAACACCACCACCAAAGGCCCAATTTTTCTGGCCCTGTTCAACAGGGGCATGTAATTACAATTCTTGATCTAATATTTCACAGCAGGGCCCTGTGAGGGCTTACAGTGTCGAGGCCATAACAACACCTAAGGCCAAAATTTCTGCTGAGTATATAGGGCAGGCCCCTACTTTCAAACATCCAACTTACAAACGACTCCTACTTGCAAACGGAAGGAGACAACAGGAAGTGAGATGAAATCTACCCCATAGGAAGGGAAATTCTCTCCTGTAAGAGTTAATATGGGAAAAACTTTTCTCCTTTCCACTAATGCTTTATCACCAATCCTTGTTTCACTAAAAACCCCACATTTTCAAAAAACATTTGTCATTGGGACAAAAAGTGAGGTGAAATCTTCTGAAGAGGAGCACAGACAGCAAAACAAATATCACAGGGGTGATAACCCTTCCCTATGTCTTCCAAAAAGCTTAAAAACAGATTTTTTGGCTGGAGCTACACTTTAAAAATGTACCAGTTCAAAATTACAAACAGATTCTACTTAACAACAAACCTACAGTCCCTGTCTTGTTTGCACCGCCTGTATACTACTGTTCAGAGTATAAAGGGCCTGGGGGCCCCACGCCTTTCCTTTTTTTAATTTGGGTGTGGGGTTCCTCTTAATATCCATACAGGACCCAAAGGGCCTGGTAATGGACTGGAGGGTACCCAATGCCGTTTGTCTCACTGTTTTTCATCCATATTGCCAGGACCCGACATTACATTAAAGCTGCAAGCAGTTTTAAATGACTTTTTTTCCTTTAAAAATGTCATTTTGTGCAGGGACTGTTCTAAGCACGGGAAACACGCGCCACTTTACAGGCATACCCCCGTACCTGGGGGGTGTCTATAGTAAATATTTACAAGGTTTAGGTCTGCAGTCATTCTTGGGCAGTCCATCACCTTTACCCTCAGCTACTTTAGCAAGGTAGTGGTCGTCTTGTAGGTGTGTTTGGGGTCAGTCTCATGTTAGAATACTGCCCTGTGGCCCAGTCTCCGAAGGGAGGGGATCATGCTCTTCTTCAGTATGTCACAGTACTTGTTGCCATTCATGGTTCCCTCAATGAACTGTGGCTCCCCAGTGACAACAGCACTCATGCAGCCCCAGACCATGACACTCCCAACACCATGCTTGGCTGTAGGCAACACACACTTGTCTTTGTATTCCTCACCTGGTTGCCACCACCCACGCTTGACACCATCTGAACCAAATAAGTTTATCTTGGTCTCATCAGAGCACATGACATGGTACCAGCAATCCATGTCCTTAGTCTGCTTGTCTTCAAACTGCGGGACATCAAACTTCAAACATTCTTGTGCATCATCTTTAGAAGAGGCTTCCTTCTGGGACGACAGCCATGCTGACCAATTTGATGCAGTGTGCGGCGTTTGGTCTGAGCACTGACAGGCTGACCCCCCCACCCCTTCAACCTCTGCAGTAATGCTGGCAGCACTCATATGTCTATCTCCAAAAGACAACCTCTGGATATGACGCTAAGCACATGCACTCAGTTTCTTTGGTCGACCATGGTGAGGCCTGTTCTGAGTGGAACCGGTCTTGTTAAACCGCTGTATGCTCTTGGCCACCGTGCTGCAGCTCAGTTTCAGGATCTTGGAAATCTTCTCATAGCCTAGGCCATCTTTGTGTAGAGCAACTATTTTTTTTTCAGATCCTCAGAGTTCTTTGCCATGAGGTGCCATGTTGAACTACCAGTGACCAGTATGAGAGAGTGAGAGCGATAACACCAAATTTACCACACGTGCTCCCCATTCACAACTGAGACCTTGTAATACTAACGAGTCACATGACAGCGGGGAGGGAAAATGGCTAATTGTGGCTTTACAATCCCTGAAAAAGGTGGAGCCCTTCCTTTCAAACCATAAGCTTGAGAAATAAACTGATGAATTCAACAGGAAATAGTAGATGGGTAAGCTGCATGATCCTTTAAAAGTATAAAGAGAATCCGACTGCCAAATTGCAGCAGCCAACTTCATATAAATCTTGATACCTTCCAATGTGTTAAGAGCCATGACGTCTTAAGCTTAGGATAAAAAGAAATACAACTTCATAATTGAGATGGACAGCAGAAACCACCTTAGGTAAAAATGACGGCAGAGTCCGAAGAACCTTCTCGACATGGTGGAGTATCAGTAATGGCTCCCTACAGGAAATGGCAACCAGTTTGAAACCCTAGGAGCCGAAGTAATGACAACTAGAAACACAACCTTCTGTATCAAAAGAACGGTCCCAAATAGGCTCAAAGGAGGAATCCTGGAAAACAGAAAGAACCAAACAGATCCCATGGAGGCAATGGCGGTCTGACTGAAGGAGCCCCAAAGAAGAGAAGTAACATGAAAACATGAAAGCGAGATCCACTTTCTCCTGGAGCGCCCAACTCCTGGGATTTTCATGGTAATTTATGTATGCCATGACTGTGGCGTCATTTAACAAGGCTTTTACAGGTAGATCTTTAAGCTGTATCGACCAATGCAGGAGAACAAGACTAATCACCCCAGCACCAGAACATTGAAGGTCAATGATCTCTCCCACAGTAACCAAGTTCCCTTCTACTGAAAAAGTGGTACAGAAGTCTACCACCCAGCCTATCCAGCTGGTGCTCATCCCCAGCAACTTCTAAGAGAGGGCTAGAAAGGACTCTTCCATGTCCAGCAGTCATGAAGAGGACCACCAGTCCAGAGACAGAAGCGTGCTGGGGTGGAGGGACATCGGAGAGTCCGAAGATTATGACTTCCTATGCCACATCATCAGAAGATTCCTCTTTTGAGGCCTGGAATGGAACTGGGTAAAGGGAACTGACTTAAAAGGAGGCAACCATCTTTTCCAAGACCCTTGTGTAAAAGTGAATCAATGGATTTTTCAGCATGCTGAGCAAAGCCACCTAAGACCTCAGAGCAAGGAATAATCACTCTTGCTTGGGCAGTATCCAGGGGACAGGCCCAGATATTCCCACTGCCAAGCCGGGAATAACGCCGAAGTCTGGAAACCTCTCCCAAGCGTGCACTGTAGGAGATGCATCAAATTCTGAGAAAGCAGATTGCTCCATCAGAAGTAAGTCTTCCAGGTTCCTAGAACTGGAAAAACCTGGGCCTATAGAAGGCCCAGATTTAGAGCCAGGACCTTGGTGAACATCGGAGCCGTGGGCAGGCCGAGCAGCAGGGCCACAAATTGAAAATTATGCTCTTCTACCTCAAACCACAGGAACCTCTGGTGAGGTGGAAAGATCAGAACATGTAGGCGAGCATCCTTTATGTTCACCAATGACAGGAAATTCCACTGCTGGAAAGAGGCCACCACTGAACGCACCAACATCTGGAACTGGAACATCTGGAACTTCCGCACATGCTCAACATATTAGAGGAAGCAACATGTTTTGGAAGGGTATGCTGGCCCTACTTACAAAACAGTAACAGAGTGCTCTTGCTTTTGATATCTTCTGGATAAATCATCCAAGTCAGGACCAAACAAAAGTTTTCCGTGAAAGAAAAAAAAAAAATTAAAAAAAAAAACTGTCCACATGCCTCTTGCAAGGTAACCCGAAAAAGTAAGGGCACAAAGGACCAGGTGTCCGCCTGAACTGGTATCCTCGTCAGAAGGATCCCCAACACAGAACAGATGCCAAGCCCAGACCTTGAGGCTTTCAGCAGATTCCGATAGCAGCAACCCTCAGTTGCAGAGCTGCTCTCACCAAGGGAAAAGATGCCTCAGAACAAGGCCTCCAGGCCTTTGTTGGAAGCGTCCTTAAAAGCAGAACAGCGTCGTCCAGCACAGTGGGTTTTGACTGAGGCCATACATCACCGGATCTATCGGAGCCATATGTCATTTCTGAGTGAACACACTCTTCATGGGTAATGCAGGGCAATTCTCTCTAGGTGCCTACCCCTTCATGCACATAGAGTAGGGTAGTATTTATTCTGACAAAGGCTAACTATTTAGGCCCTTTTAATATTCAGCAAAATTGTTGACCTTTAAAGTGGTTCCCATGGTGGCACATCCAGAATAGGAGGAGCCAAAGAAGGGGAGGTTTGAGTCCACTCTGTGCAATGGAATAGGAAAATATAAATCTGTGTAATTAAAAAAAAAATTAAGACTTTACAATCACTTTAAATGCACTCCCCTAGTATAAATTATTTTGTTGTTGGGCTTGCTAACAGACTGTATTCTCTGGAGAAAAGAATTGGTATCTCCTAGAGACTATCATGGGTGCTTCAGTCACAAGCCATTTCTTTCAACTTCTTTAGTTTCCAGTACTCTTACTTTTTTTTTTACTATATATTGTTCCCTGAAATGAAACTGGTTTATTTTTAGCACTTTGTCGTCTCACTACAACTTACAGAACTAAAGCCGTATCCACATTTCATATATTATAGTCTCAGCTGGGAAACCATCCTGTTGTGTTTATTCTCTTATTTCTCTACAATTCAAGGTTCACTGCCTTCTACTGCAGAAGCTGTAGAAAAAGGTGAGAGAATAAATATCTAAAGCAAACACCTTAACAAAATGATTCTTTATTCATTGACAGCTGACACTGGGAATCTAACATCGCTCTCCTGATTTTTAAAGATTCTGGTTAAATTACTTGAAGCTTTGAGAACCCTATTTACACAAAAAGACATGCACGGCTTATGATTACACAGGAGGATTGCCAATATGTAAAATGGCTGTGCTTGGCCCAAGTCCAATCCTTCCCTAGGAAAGCAATGCATCACCGATAAATGGTCACAAAATCATCAGGAGCCTTCCGAATGAAACTTTTATGATTCACTTTCGTGCTGCCAAACAAATTAGTCACAAATCACTTTGCAGCTCATCCTAAGCACAGACATCTCTGCCAACAAAGTATTGTGTATTTTGCTGCTGAAATCTTCTTTCACGGGAGTAAAAATGGCTAGGCTGGTATTTTAGCAGTTCTTTGTTAACTGTCAAATCGGTTGTCTTCAACGGTGATAGATCTCTGTGGATCCGTACCAAACTTAACAATGATGTAACGAACGTCGTACGTCCAACGTATTGAATTCTACAAAATAGAAACAAAAAGATGAGTAATTATGAAATGAGCTAAGTTTCCAAAATTTCTAGTTTACAAATACCCAAGCTGACCAAACTAAGATGAAACAGCTGCCAAATTAACTTTGCTTAATGGCCTCCTGACAGGCCATTGTAGTTAAATGGCTGATCAGAAGCTATGCAGTTCTGAGAAGCCATTTATAAATAACCTCATTCTCAATCAGAGTAGCTCTGATGGCCAATTACAGTGATCACAAATGTAAACCATACAACTGGGCCCACCCCTTCCACACATATTAGAGTAAGGTGAAGGAAGGAGCATTGGTGCCTGACCATAAGACAAAGAAAGGCAACAGTGACATTGTTGTAGCCAGGGGCGTTGCTAGGTCTACAAAATATCTGGGGCTAGAGCCCATAGCAGTGAAGTAAAAAAAGTCCTACGCTTGGGCATACACATGTACATAATATAAGTGTGTGTATGTTAACCATGCGGTTAACAAGCGTTTTGCAATACGAGCTGTTTTTTTTTTTTTAAATCCTGAAATTTCTCTCTTTCCCTGTCTTCCACCAATTTTCCCTCCAATCGCCTAACCATCACCCGTAGAAACTTTCGCAACTTCAACTCCTCTCTCCTCTATTTTGCTACTGACCACCTCTATGACAAAATTTCTCCCGTCCTGCCCCAACCAAGCCACGTCCATCTACAATAAATCAATGTCCTCCACCCTGGACAAGCTTGCTCCCCTCACTACATGCAGAATCAGGCCTCGACCCCTACAACCCTGGCAAACAAATGACAAAATTCTCAAAAAACGTAGTCGCGCTCTTGAGCGTCTGTGGCACAAGACTAAGTCTCTCAAAGACTTCAACCAATACAAATCTGCCCTCCAAAAATACTATTCTTTCCTCCACACTGCCAAGCAAACCTATTTTACAACTCTTAACACCTTCTCATCCAATCCCCGTAAACTCTTCTCTACCTTCAACTCTCTACTTTGTCCTCCACCACCTCCACCCACTGATTTACTCACTGCCCAGGAAATCGCTAATCACTTCAAAAACAAGATTGATACAATCCGTGATGAAATCTCCATTCTACAGGTATCTCCCCCAGCTAAGACCCCATGTCAACAGGTACAACTGACACTCCCCCTATTCAAATCTGCTACTACAGACGAAGTTGCTAAACTCCTTTCTATCGCCCACCTAACCACCTGTCCCCTATTCCCTCTCAAATGCTACGGTCAACCTCTGACCTCATCCTACACTCTCTAACCCACATCTTCAATCTCTCCCTCACCTCTGGCATCTTCCCCGATGCTCTAAAACATGCACTGGTCACCCCAACACTCAAAAAGCCTTCCTTGGACCCTACCAATCTTAACAACCTACGCTCTATCTCCTTGCTCCCCTTTTCCTCTAAACTCCTTGAACGCCTGGTTTACAACCAACTGAGTGACCACCTCATTAGAAACAACCTTCTTGATCCCCTTCAATCTGGATTTCGCCCTCAACACTCCACAGAAACTGCTCTTTTAAAACTCACAAATGACCTACTAACTGCAAAAACCAACGGACACTATTCTGTACTCTACTTCTGGATCTTTCAGCTGCCTTTGACACGGTTGACCACCCCCTCCTCCTCAAAAAACTTTACTCCCTCGGTCTCCGTGGCTGTGCTCTTCAGTGGCTCTCATTCTACCTATCCCAATGCACCTTCAGTATCACTTACAATTCTACTTCCTCCACTCCTCTTCCCTTCTCTGTCGGGGTTCCCCAAGGTTCTGTTCTTGGACCTCTTTTATTTTCAATCTACACTTCTTCCCTGGGTGAGTTGATAGCCTCTCACGGCTTTCAATATCATTTCTATGCTGATGACACACAAATCTATCTCTCCACCCCTCAACTCACTCCATCAGTCTCCTCACGCATCACTAACTTACAAACCGACATATCTGTATGGATGTCACACCACTTCCTCAAACTCAATTTGTCCAAAACCGAGCTTATAATATTTTCTCTCCCACGTGCCTCTTCCCCTGACTTCTCTGTCAAGAGCAATGGCAAAACCATATACCCGTCCCCACATGTCAGGGTGCTAGGTGTTGTCCTGGATTCTGAACTCTCCTTTCAGCCCCACATCCAATTACTTTCCAAAGCTTGCCGCCTCAACCTCCGCAACATCTCTAAACTACGTCCCTTTCTAACCAGTGCAACCACAAAGCTCCAGATTCACTCCCTGGTTATCTCTCGACTCTTGACTACTGCAACTCACTCCTCATTGGCTTACCTTTAAACAGACTATCCCCCCTTCAGTTCATCATGAATGCGGCTGCCAGACTCATCCACCTTACAAACCGCTCAGTGTCTGCTACCCCTCTCTGCCAATCCCTCCATTGGCTACCACTCGCTTAACGAATTAAATTCAAAATACTAACAATAAGTTACAAAGCCATCCACAACTCTGCACCCAGCTACATCACTAACCTAGTCTCAAAATACCAAACTAATCGCCATCTCCGTTACTCCCAAGACCTCCTGCTCTCTAGCTCCCTCATCACCTCCTCCCATATCCGCCTCCAGGACTTCTCCTGAGCCTCACCCATCCTCTGGAATTCCCTACCCCAATCTGTCAGACTGTCTCCAAATTTATCCACTTTTAGGCAATCCCTGAAAACTTTCCTCTTCAGAGAAGCCTATCCTGCCTCCATCTAACAACTGCACTATTTTCTCCATTGCTCATCCCCCACAGCTATTACCCTTTTGTATAACTTGACCCTCCCTCCTAGATTGTAAGCTCTAACGAGCAGGGCCCTCTGATTCCTCCTGTATTGAATTGTATTGTACTTGTACTGTCTGCCCTAATGTTGTAAAGCGCTGCGTAAACTGTCGGTGCTATATAAATCCTGTATAATAATAATTATATATTATCAGCTGGTACCATTCCAGTCAGTAGACTGTCAGTAAAAATTAGGAACAATGGTCTGGCAATTACTTGACCGAATTCCCTAAGGATCCTCGGGTGCAAGCCATCTGGTCCTGGTGACTTATTAATGTTAAGTTTTCCAAGTCTATTTCTGATTCTGTCCTCTGTTAGCCATGCGGGTGCTTCCTGTGATACGTCATGAGGATAAACACTACAGTTTTGGTTACTGAAGCCCCCACCCCCCCGATTCCCTCGTGAAGATTGAGAAGAATAAATTCACATTCGCCATCTCCCCATCCTTTGTAACCAGATTACCTTCCTCATTCTTTATGGGGCCAATATGGTCTGTCCTCCCTTTTTTACGGTTTATATACTTAAAGAAGTTCTTGGGATTTTTTTTGCTCTCCTCTGCTATGTGTCTTTCGTGTTCTATCTTAGACGCCCTAATTGCACTCTTACATTTCTTGTTGCATTCTTTGTAAAGTCTGAATGCTGACGATGATTCCTCAGCCTTGTATTTTTTGAAGGCCTTCTCCTTTGCTTTTTATATGCACGTTTACATTAGAGTCAAACCATCCAGAACTTTTGTTCGCTCTTTTAAATTTATTTCTCAATGGGATGCACTGGCTCATGCCCTTATTTAATATGAAAAAGATAAATTTAAGAAAAAACATACTGGTGTGCGGGGACTGCCATCATCCTAAATAATACTAGAAAAAATATGCAACACCGTGCATGTAAGGAACGCCCCTTTGAATTTTAAAGGCAGGAAAGGAGTAGGAAGAGTAGATAATGATAAAAGGCGCAGACAGTGCCAACTTTATTATTGTACAAAAATGGATAAAATGTCTAAAGGACAAGACAAACATGTGCAGTGAATAATTAACATCTTTACAAATAATTGGATATGAGACATACAGAGCATTGATAAATAATATCACCCAACGCCATCGACCCCAAAGAACCAATCCAATCAGAGTGGGTATAGTGGGGGAAGGTGGCTACTAAATGTATCCCGACATGTTTCGGAGAGGACCGTAGTCAAACTTGTATATTCCTTCTTCAGGGGAATTATTTTACATACAGAGGGGTGAAAAATATTTCTTGTCTCTAGAACATAAATATAAGTAAGTAAATAACATAGCAAAAAAGGACCATAGTAGTGGTCTATTTTCTGGCCATTATTGTATAAAGTAACCAAAGTCATAGTACTTACATGGTCAGGCTCATGTCATGAATATAAAACAGATAAAGGGATCAGATGCTGGCTGTGCAGATTTATAAATGACAGAGAGGGTACCCGTGGCAACACACAGAGCCGCGGCTCTGTGATATTATTTATCAATGCTCTGTATGTCTCATATCCAATTATTTGTAAAGATGTTGATTATTCACTGCACATGTTTGTCTTGTCCTTTAGACATTTTATCCATTTTTGTACATTAATAAAGTTGGCACTGTCTGTGCCTTTTATCATTATCTACTCTTCCTACTCCTTTCCTGCCTTTAAAATCCAAAGGGGCGTCCCTTACATGCACGGTGTTGCATATTTTTTCTTATTTAATATGCTTTTAAAGCAAACCCATCTCTCATCAGGGTCCCCAGAGAGCCTCCCCCTTGCATTAAAATGCAAATCAATTTATAACTTTTTTGAAATGCATTTTTCTGTATTTTTTTGTTATTATTCTGTCTCTCACTGTTAAAATAAATCTACCATTAGAATGATAGACTGATCACTTGTCAGTGGGCAAACATCCAAAATCAGCAAAGGTTCAAATACTTTTTTCCCTCACTGTAGCAACACAAGCCATAATAAAAAAACAGATTCAGACTCGTCTTCCTCTGTCTAAAGTGGAGTCCAGCTATAGGTTGGGTTGAAACAAAATTAAAAAAGACATGGGGTGGGACTTTGCATGTGCCTCGGTGGAGTGTGAATAATAATTTATAACACAGTATATTTAAAAAAGATGTACAAATACTTTGTTTACCATCCTTAGATGGGAATATTTAAAACATTGCAATCTGAAAGAGAGTAAAGTTTACTGTTTGGTTGATCCAGGTTGTGCGAGTCCTGGTATAGAATATCAAAGGTGTGGCCTACGCATTTTGCGGGAACCCTGCTTCGTCAGGGCCTTTTAGAACGGCACAAACAGCATGTAAATGTTAAAGATGTCCTAAAGATACATTGCGAAATTAGTTATATCATAAAATGATGTTAGGTAAAATGTTAATGATGCATATGTAAAAAACAGAGAACTTCTACACCATTGTAGGGTATTTTATAATTACCCTTTGGTACAAAATACTGATATAATAACATAAAGATATTCTTTTTAACAAAGATACAGTTACAAGTCATGTTTATTTATGTCCAGCGGTATCCTATGTACACAGGAATATTCCAGATAAGGACAAGGAGAGAAAACGATGGATATTCAAGTTTTACATACGAAGATTAAATATTATTGATACTAAATATATTTGTTTGTAGCTTACCTTCAGGTTGCGTGCACGGCATGTCGGTCTGGGAGGGACAGTGAGCCTGGGGAGCCCGTGGGGATAACCCGCCAAGCCCCACCGAGGAAAACACAGGGCGGACCCCTCTGTGTATAAATTAATATAATATGGTATAGTACAGTATGATGGTGAGGCTGTGAATGTTAATGAAGCTGAGTGTTTGTGAGAGTAGAGGAGAAGGGTGTGAACCATGTGGGAAGGGGAAGGGAGTGTAGGGAGTGATGGGAAGTGGTTAAAAAGGAAAAGGAGGGGAGGGGAAAAAAGGGGGGAAAGGGAGAAGGGGGTTGAAAACAGAGAAAGAGAAAAAAGAAAGTGAGAGGAAGTATAGAGAGGAAAAGTGAAAAGGAAGTGAAGGAGAGGGAAGGCGAAGGAGGGGGAGGGGAGGGTGAGGTAGGGAGGGAAGGAAGCAGAGAGAAGGGATCGAATAAAGGTGAGGGAAAGGGAAAAGGGAGATAGAATAAAGGAGGTAGAATAAAGGAGATGGGGGGAAGGGGGAAGAAGTGGGAGGGGAAGGAAACAGGAGGAAAGAGAGAGAAAGGGGGAGGGAAAAGAGGGGAAGCGTGGGAGAGCCAGGGAGGAGGTGAAGGGTTAAATTTGGGGGGGAGGGGGGGGGAGAGGGCGCCACTTGGAGGGGAAGAGGGGAAGGGGGGGAGAGGAAAGGAGGAAGAAAAGGGAGGGGTAGGGCAGGAGAAAGAAAAAGGGACGGGGGGTGAAGGGAAAGAAAAATGAAGAGGGAGGGGAAGGGGCAGAAAAGTGAAGTGTGTAAATGAAAATGGCTTACCTAAATTTCAAAGTAGGGGTGTGTATGCACAGTTGCAAGCTTTAAACACATATAACTTTATAATGCGACAATAGTGTATATTGAAGCCACTGTGTCCCTGGGCCTAAATTAAGCGCAGCAGGACAGAGGATTTGGATTAGATCCAGATGGTTAAACTTCCACAACTTTTTCTTCAGTTGTGGAAGTTTGTCCATCCGGATCTAATCCAAATCCGCTGTCCTGCTGCGCTTAACTTAGGCCCAGGAACACAGTGGTTCCAATATACACTATAATCACATTATAAAGTTATATGTGTTTAAAGCTTGCAACTGTGCATACACACCCCTACTTTGAAATTTAGGCAAGCCATTTTCATTTACACACACTTCACTTTTCTCCCCCCCCCCCCAAGTCCCTTTTCCTCCTCCTGCCCTACCCCTCGCTTTTCTTCCTCCTCTCCTAAACCCGCCCTTCCCCTCTTCTCCTCCAAGTGGTGCCCTCTTTTCATCCTGCCCCCCCAAATTTAACCATTCACCTCCCTCCCTGGCTCTCCCACGCTTCCTCTTTCCCCTTCCCCACCCCCCTCCCACTTCTTTCTCCCCCCTCCCCCTTCCTTTATTCTATCTCCCTTTTCCCTTACCTTTATTCAATCCCCTCTCTCTGCTTTTTCCCCCTCCCTACCTATTCCTTCCCTTCCCTCTCCTTAAAGTGGGGTTCCACCCAAAAAAAAAAAAAAAAAAAAAAAAAAACTACATGAAAAATCATAAAAAAAAAAATACAAAAAAACATTTGGATATTTTTTTTTTTTTTTTACTTACCTCTAAATGCCTGTTTCTAGGGGGTCCCTCGTAGTCTGCCTCTTCCATTGCCTGGGCTGGTGACATCACTTCCCCCTCGGCACAGGAAGGGCTCAGCTCTGCTCCCTCCCTCCTGTCAATCATCTGGGACATATTACAGGTCCCAGGTGACTAAGCGGCCAATCACGGCGTGCGGCGCCGCTCGCGCATACGCAGTGGGTGCCAGGCTGTGAAGCCACAGCCCGGCACCCACAGCTGCAATGCCGGCGCCGCTGAACGGAGGGGGAGACGAGCGGGGCTTCGATCCCCCGCATCGCTGGACCCTGGGACAGGCAAGTGTCCAATTAAAAGTCAGCAGCTGCAGTATTTGTAGCTGCTGACTTTTATTTATTTATTTATTTTTTTACTGGACCTCGGGTGGAACTCCTCTTGAACATCCTTTTCACTTTTCCTCTCTATCCTTCCTCTCACTTTTTTTCCTTTGTTTTCAACCCCTTTCTTCCTTTCCCCCCTTTTTTCCTTCCCTCCTTTTGCTTTTTAACCATTTCTCATCACTCCCTTCCCCTTCCCACACGGTTCACATCAAGTTCACACCCTTCTCCTCTATTCCAACACTCACCTTCATTAACATGCACAGCCTCACCATCAAACTGTACTATACCATATTATATTATTTTATACACAGAGGGGTCCGCCCCGTGTTTTCCTCAGCGGGGCTTGGCGAGGTATCCCCACGGGTTCCCCTGGCTCGCTGTCCCTCCCAGACCGACATGCCGCGCACGCAACCTGAAGGTAAGCTACAAACAAATATATTTAGTATCAATAATATTTAATCTTCATATGTAAAACTTGAATATCCATCGTTTTCTCTCCTTGTCTTTATATGGAATATTCCTGTGTACATAGGACACCGCAGGACATAAACATGACTTAACTGTATCTTTGTTTAAAAGAATATCTTTATGTTATTATATCAGTATTTTGTACCAAAGGGTAATTATAAAATACCCTACAATGGTGTAGGAGTTCTCTATGTTTTTTACATATGCATCATTAACATTTTACCTAACATAATTTTATGATATAGGTAATTTCGCAATTTTGTATCTTTAGGACATCCTTAACATTTACATGCTGTTTGTGCCATTCTAAAAGGCCCAGACGAAGCAGGGTTCCCGCAAAACGTGTAGGCCACACCTTTGATATTCTATACCAGGACTCGCTCAACCTGGATCAACCAAACAGTAAACTGTACTCTCTTTCAGATTGCAATATTTTAAATATTCCCATCTAAGGATGGTAAAGTATTTGTACATCTTTTTTAAAAATACTGTGTTATAAATTATTATTCACACTCCGAGGAACATGCAAAGTCCCACCCCATGTCTTTTTAAATTTTGTTTCTACCAGGGATGGTGCCTCCATGCGAGTTATAATTATTTCACGATTACCCCCACCCTCACTCACCTATAGGTTGGGTTGGTTGCCATTTGTTGGCGATTTGGTGAGAGGATGCACTGGATACCTTCGCTGCCATTGTGCTATTACTTCCAGTGCGTTCCTATACCTTTAAAGAGGGGTGGGCTCCCTCCAGGCATACCTGTCCTTAAAGTGTTACTAAACGCACAACAGTAAAATCAGTCTGTATATGCAGCACAGCATGCTTGTTATACTCACTGTGGAACCTAAGGAGTCCTCTGCATTGTGTAAAAAGGCTGTTTTATCCTGTATGCATAGATCCTTTCCTTCCTGCACTGTCTATCTGGGGAAGGCCAGCTAACACAGATATAGTAGCTGACCTGCACATGCTCAGTTGTGTCTTTTATGCTGGAGAGAACAGTTACTTGTTCTCAGAGATAGCCAGGTTACATGATATTGACATCACACCGGTGGGCGTGTATACAGGATGAAGTGGGAATCTCCGCTTTCCTGAACTCTCGGCACTGAAGAAACTCTGCAGTTTATCATGTACCTGTGGTATACAGATCATCCAAAAAGGTATATAGTGGCAGTATTTTAATGTAAAAATAAGATTTATAAGCTGTGGGCACTTCGGGGGGGGGGGGGGGGCAGATGAACTATTTTCATATTACTGGGTTTAGTAAATGTGCTCCAACGTTGTTGAGTTAGGACTGCAGTACACTGGGGTGCCGTGACGTGGTCTCTGCAGCTTACACATATATTTGCAAATGTGTGCAGCTAAACCCCTTATTTTGACGTGAACGGTTAGACAGGGTTAATTTGGTTTGTTGCAGGCTGGCTGATAAGTGATCTGGTAATTTTTGTCTGTTGTTTTTTTGACATGCGTCGCCCCATTTAAGGATTAGTACTCTGCAACATATTACATTTTTGGTTTTGAGTTTAATATTGCTTTATTAATCCTTTACAAATGAAACATACATACATATACACCGATCAGCCATAACATTATGATCACCCACCTAATTTTGAGTATGTCCCCCTTTTGCTAAAACGGCCCTGACCCGTTGAGGCATGGGCACCAAAGTAACATCCACATGAATGGCAGGACCCAAGGTTTCCCAGCAGAACATTGTCCAAAGCATCGCACTGCCTCTGCCGACTTGCCTTCTTATGCACACGTACCAGGCCATCCACATGATGCAAAAGAAAACAGGATTCATCAGACCAGGCCACCTTCTGCTATTGCACCGTAGTCCAGTTCTGATGTTCATGTGACCGTTGTAGAAGCTTTCGGCTGTGGACATGGGTCACCATGGGCTTCACAGCCCCATACACAACAAACTGCAATTCCCCTTTTTTTTCTTTCAGCTTTCACCACATCAACTTCATGGACAACATGTTCACTTGCTGCCTAAAATATCCCACCAATTTTCAGAGACCGTTGTAACAAGATATTCCCTTTACCTGTCAGTGGTCATAATGTTATGGCTGATTAGTGTATACATACACCAAAGCATGCATGCTGACTATATTAGTAGTGTCTATTAGGGAGATTTACATTTTTTTTTATGCCATTACTGTTGATCTCTAAACTCATTGGTGGTATCAAAACAATTCATGTAACATGAAATGATTGTTTGATGGACTTGTTAAGACCCGCTGATGAATACTATGATTGGTGGGTGTTTCTTTAACTCCTAATGAGCCTTTTATCCGCATATGCAATAACTATGTGCTTAGAGCCTTTTGGCTTATATAAATCCACGTTTAATTGCCTTTAAATAAAATTACTTGGCCTTTAGTGTAGCCATGCAGCTGCCCTTCATCTGACATCACCAATTCAGGCACATGGATATCTTGTGGCACATCAATAAAATAAGATACAAATATAATCACCTTTTTTAAATCCACATGCACAGTAGCTTCATTTACTTTCGAACCTGAGATGAGGAACGTCAGGCGTATACACTTGACTGTATTTCTTTTATATCTTTTAGCACTTTAAATAAAAGTAAAAGAAAAAAGAAGAAAAAAAAAAAAAAAAGAAGAAGTAGTGATTAGATAGGGACTTCTCTCAGAGTCAGGTTACACACCCCAGAATTTCAAGGATAATACACAACTTGTCAAAGAAATATCAGCCAGAAATCAGTTACTTCATTTATGATGCAAACTTGTTATCGAAACAAAAGTAGTAATAGAAAACAGACAGTTAAAATATAAGAAAACAAAAAAAAAAAAACATTTAACAAGGGGGCCCCCAGATCCCAACCCCCCACCCTGTGTGAATAAGTATGGGGTACATTGTACCCCTACCCAACCACCTAAAAAAAAAAAGTATAAAAAATGAAAACAGTACACAGGTTTTTGTCAGGTTTTTTCTCCTTCCGATTTCTTCTCCCTCCCGCGATGTCTTCATCCTCCGGCTCTTCTCCCTCTGCTGATGACATCTTCCTTCGGCTCTTCTTCCTCCGCTGAGGTCTTTTTCCGTTGCCGGTTCTCCTCTCTCCGCTGTCTTCATCCTCTGCCACAGTTCTTCCTCTGATCTTCTCCCGATGCGCACTCCCGCTGTAATGCTAGGTCCACTGTGTGCCGTTAGCCATGGGGCGTGGCCACCCGGTGACGTCACCCAGAGGACCCGCTCCCTGTGACGTCCCCACCCCATCATGCTACCCCAAAGCACCCCCCCCGCCCCATGTTGACGGCATATGGCCTGGTATGGTCCAGGAGGGGGAGGCACGCTCGCTTGCCCCCCTTCTGACCTGCTGGGCTGCGTGCTCGGATAAGAGTCCCGTATGTTTTTTTTGGTGTGGGGGTTCCCCTTATAATCCATAGCAAACCATTCGGGTCTGGTATGGTCTTGAAGAGGGAACTCTCTGCTGTTTTTTTTTTTAATTTTGTCATGGGGTTCCCCTTCAAGATTCATACCAGACACAAAGGGCCTGGTATGGTTGGGATCAAAGTCAGATCCTGTTCATTTAAGTAAAATGGAAGTCGGACATCAAGTCACAGGGAAAATGCAACAGATTAAACTTGGTGATTGGAGGAGAGAGCACAGAGATAACCTCAACAGTATGTCACTGTTTCTTCACTATCCAATCATAGTCCTGACCATGCATTATTATTTGAATGCAGTGGGATATAACCAGTTAGGACCTGGCTGGGGTGACTGGCAGAATAATCCAAAGTTAAAAACCTAAAGTGGAGTTCCACCCACTTTTACAACTCTTCAGCATCCCTCACTAAACTGTGCACTGTAAACGAATTGGATATTTTTTTATTTTTTTCCTCAGCACCTACTGAATATCTGCTGTATTCATTTTTCACTTCCTCCTCCCTGGCCGTGGCCCATCGCATCATTTCCTGTTTGCAATGCCTTCTGGGAAGGGGCGGCAACTTCCTCTGACACTGCCGTTGCTATGGAAACCTGACCTGAAACCTACTACACTGCTTGTGCTGCACTGAGCATGTGCGAGATCTGCAAGGATGAGATCCAGGAAGAAATACAGTCTGGCTTCAGATGCCCACACTTAAGATGGCCACGGCCTGCTGTAAGTTTATAAAATAACAAACTACTGCTATAAACTAACAAAACAGACCTTATTTTACAGACTAACTTTACTAGAATACATTAACCTTGTGTATTATAGGGATATTTTTATTTTAAAAATATCATTCGGCCGGAACACCACTTTAAGGTGGAACTAAACCCACAGATTTACTTTTTTCACAAAGAAAAACCTCAGTTAGAATTGTTCAATAAATGCAATTAAATCCTTGATCAAATATAGCAATGTTGTTTTCCCACAGTGTTTTCATTTACATTCTGCCTGCTTATGCATGCCTAGTGTATGCTAGATTCAGTGCATGCCTCTGGTGACAAGTTTCACAATTCTATAGTATGTCAGTTCTCAACCACTATTTCATAACCCGCAAATGGCTGGTGTCGTGTGTGCAGCAACAAGGGATCTAAACAGAGGCTACATCACATACAGTACATTCCTGTATGCTAACTCAGTGGCTGCTATCTGTGAGGGGGAGTAGGTTGTTCACAACCTTTACCGTGGTTAGGGGCACCCGACAAGGATATCCCTTTTCCCCACTGTTTGCCCTAGTCATAGACTTCTGGCTATAATTAAAGTTAATATTATTTTATTAGAGAGACTTTGAACATACTGTAGATATTTTAATGGAACTATAGGAATATACAGGAAAATATTGTGTTATATGTGGATGAACCACCAAGAAGTGATAGAATAATTCAAATTTTGGTGACTATTCTGGTCCATTGCTAAACTGGACAAAATAATAACAATAAAAAAATTATATTATAATATATACACACACATACACATATATACACACACATATATACATATACATATATATATAAATAAATTAGGGGTGCACCGAATGGGTTTTTTGGTGCCGAATCAGATACCGAAAATGAAAAATACACTAGGCCGAAAACTGAAACTGATACCGAAAATGACTGTTTTTAAAAAATATTGTTATTTTTATATACTTTAAATAAAATGTATGGTCAGAGATTGCAGACGTGGTACAGGAGACGGTCAGAGATTGCAGTCGTGGTACAGGAGACGGTCAGAGACTGCAGACGTGGTACAGGAGACGGTCAGAGACCGCAGACGTGGTACAGGAGACGGTCAGAGACCGCAGACGTGGTACAGGAGACGGTCAGAGACCGCAGACGTGGTACAGGAGACGGTCAGAGACCGCAGACGTGGTACAGGAGACGGTCAGAGACCGCAGACGTGGTACAGGAGACGGTCAGAGACCGCAGACGTGGTACAGGAGACGGTCAGAGACCGCAGACGTGGTACAGGAGACGGTCAGAGACTGCAAACGTGGTACAGGAGACGGTCAGAGATTGCAGACATGGTACAGGAGACGGTCAGAGATTGCAGACGTGGTACAGGAGACGGTCAGAGACTGCAAACATGGTACAGGAGACGGTCAGAGATTGCAGACGTGGTACAGGAGACAGTCAGAGATTGCAGACGTGGTACAGGAGACGGTCAGAGATTGCAGACGTGGTACAGGAGACGGTCAGAGACTATCCATTGGACACTCACACATATATGGCTGTGTGTGTGAAAGTGCCAGGTAATCAGCAGTATACAGTATAATTTCACAGGAAAGTGAAGATGCTTTCACTATCCTACTAGATTCCAGGTGTAATTTTTCTGCTGTAAATTACAAAATGGAACAAAAGGACCTTTTCAGTAAGACAACACAAAGGACAATTGGAAAATGCAAAGAACAGCAATAACAGCAAGATCAGATTTCAGCTTACTGAAGTCAGATCAGTGAAAACTTAATTCTGCTTATTTGCTATGGATTACTACACTTTGCACATAGCTCTTTGGCTTACTGGACAGACAGGTATATATATATATATATATATATATATATATATATATATATATAAAATTGATCCTTGTCAAAAGCTTGCTCTTTTCATACTATATACCACCCTCACCTTGTGGTTAAGAATGTTATTCATCCTTCTCGTGGCCTCTGAGGTGTGAGGTCAAGGCAAACATTTCTCACCTCTGGACTACACTACCCACAATGCACCGCAGCCTCCTCCCGCCCAACTCTCACCACGGACAGCCCCGACTTCCGTCGCAGGGAGGAACAAGGTGCCCGCCCTGTCACACACAAATAGATCGAGGAGAGGAGGAGGGAGGCGAGGGAGTGGAGTACTGGGCGCGCTAGAGTGACATTCCCGCAATGGGCGGCACACGGGGTGGACCACGCCCCCTTTTCGGTATCCGCTGTTTTTGTCATTCGGCCGAATGACAAAAACACCGTTTTCGGACGATATTTTTTGGCAGCCAAAATTTCGGTGCACCACTATATAAAATCACACCCAGTCGATAACCCTTCTATGACTTATACCACTTACTCATTCTTTTAAATACCTTGATATTCAAATCACACCTTACACAGGTTTGGACAAAGTTCAGACGAACACCCAAACATTTACCCACTTCCCACTGTAAATGGCTGTTCACAAAATGTGTGAAGTCAACCAGGAAATCAATTCCAGACCCTTAATCCAAGCATGCATCCTGACTGGACAGGAAAGAGAAGGGTGTGGGGGGGGGGGGGGGGGTAAAGGGAACAAGTGTGTGAGCCACCCCTGAACCATACCAGGCTACATTATGTCCCCAATGTGGGGGGGGGGGCTTTTCCAGGGGGCAAAGTATCATGTCCTCATGTTGACGAGGACAAGGAACTCTTCCCCAGGACACTAGCAGGTGACCTTGGCTCATTCACAAAAAAAATAAAAAAAAAATAAAAACCCAAATATTTAAGTATACAGTAAGTCCTTTATTAAACCCCCCACCCAAAAAAAAAAAAAGTTCCTTCCTCGAAATCCAGCCTTGTTCAGTGATCCATGACAATTTTTGTGGGGTATTTTTTTTTTCCACGCTGTTTTACATATTATGCATTATTTTTATTTTTTTTCTCTTGGTTATGTCTTTTGTCTTCTGGTGTGGCAGTTTGTCTTAATGGTGTAACTGTATAAAATGTTCTTTAAATATTTTTTTTTTTTTTTTTAAATCAAAGGATCCATGGCAATCGCGATGCCTGATGACCTGTCGAAAGAATGGTCACCCTGCCCCCTTGTATATAATAGCTATCATCCACCCCACTTGTCATTCGATAGGTGACAAGCAAACATGAAGTATCTTGGCTGCAGGTTTTTTTTTTTTTTAGATTTCTCTTTTGTCAGTCTTTAGCCACCATGACTGATGTGGATCTGCATCGCTAGACAACATGACTGACAATGGATTTACAGCAGAGGAACTTTTTATTTTTGTTATTAAAGGCTTTGTCAAATGTTTGGGTGTCTATTTCTAGGATACAACTTTTTGTTTGTGAATGAGTAAGAAAATGTTCCCCATACTCATCCAGATAAGGGGGTGGGGGTCTATATTTGGGCACCCCCTTATTGTCAAAGGCAGCTTCCAGATTCCAATACACAACAAACCCCCATAACCACCGGCCGAGTTTGTGGGGAACAAATCAGGATCTGATCATGCTTTTTGTGTTACCCCTTAAAATTAATTTCAGACTCAAGGAGTCTATGCATTTTGGAAGGAGGGGAGGGGCCTCAAGGACTCTATGCATTTTGGAAGGAGGGGTATTTTTTTCCCCATTCTTACTGTAGCATGTACTACAGCAAAAGTGACATTTACAAAAAAAAAAAAATGTGCATTTTATATTGCTGGCAAACATCTCATTGTGGTCTTTTCATTTACAGGAAAGTGCATTTTAATGTTCCACTTTAAAAAAAACAAAAAAAAAAAAAAAACAATGCTCCTGGTTGAATGGAATTTAAAAACAATTATGCATTGGCACATGTTCCCCAGGTCACATCACACCCCCAATGCTGTTTTTTTTTACACCCCCTTGTCGATTACCCAGAAATAGTGCTTTTTTTTTTCTATTTCACAGATTCATTTTGGGTTCAGGCTCAGCATCCAAACTTTTTTGAATTTTGCCAAACCCAGGTTTAGGGACAAAGTTAGATCCTAGAATAAGCTGCCCCTGTGTTTGATGGGGTGAAAAAAATCTTGAAAAAAATTATACTTGTGCCGTCATTGTTAGATGTTCTCCATCATACCCTTAACCCCACTTAAAATCTTTAGGGACTTGCATATCATTTTCAGAAACTATTCTGGAATTGACAGCAACCTAGAATTAAACTGGAGCAGATGGAGCACCCCAGGGGGGTGAGGTGTTACTTTACTACCTTGCTGTCCAGCTACAACATCTGATACAAGGCTTTGTGCAGACTATGCAAACAGTAACCGATGAATCCACAGTTTCTATTTTCCAACTAATACAAACTTCTCAGACCTCAGCTCAAGGGTTGAGACCCACAGTTTGCATAGACCTAATAGAGTACCCTTCAGTATATACTATATAAGGTTAGTCAGCAAGAACTGAGCCTCAGCCCTAGCACATATATAAATGTAGGTTAAAACCACAGAGTTGTTTACAGTGTATGTATACAGTATATATTTCTACATTGTGGCAGGAAGTTTTAAATCCTCAGCGGTTTAATACAGACCTGAATGTAGCAGGGTGTACCTGATTAATAAGACAGATTTATTCATTTTAAAATAGCTATGAAATTGGTGGTTTATATGTAATTTCATGTATATATTGGTGTTTTCAGTGATTTACTGCAGAAGCTTATACTTAATCATTGTTTAATACATGTTGGTTCTATAAAAAAAACTGTATTATAATAACAATAAATAAATAATAATAATAATAAGTACAGGCACAATTTGTTTTCTTTAGGATTATATTGTAGTTGTGCTAACGGCACAGTGTCTGGTGTTTCTGGATATACAGAAAGGGATCTAAAATTTATATTCTGGGGTGGATCCGGCAGGGAATTTTTGTATAATTTTGAACTTATAAATTGCATACACACTCATGCAAAAAGGCTGGGACTAAATAGCTGCAAAAAGTAACAGGGTTTTTTTTTTCGTTAGAAATTCTTCTATTTGTACCAACCCCACTTTTTTAGAACATAGAAAACACAATATGCAGGAAGGTGGAGAGCTCATGGTATCACCCATTGTAATCTAATAATAGGTGGGTCCTCCTATTCAGTTTTGGTAAATATAATGGAAATTTTACAGATTGTATAATCAGATTGTTTAAACCAAAACTTGAAAAGATATGGAGCAAATGGTTAGCCAACCCAGGCTGTGTTTACTAGACCTTTCCTTCCAGGGAGGTATAAGCTTCTTTCAACCTATAATGTACGGAAATATGGTAATCTACCTCCCACTTCACCCAGCCCTGAGGATAACTGGAACTGCAATGAATAGCCAGGGTTCCTCTTACCTCCCCTGCTACCCAAGGCTTTCATTATAATGATGACACCCGGCATTGTTTTCATGATGTTATTTGTACCCCAAAATGTAATGCATCATTTCCCCATCTAATGCTGCAATGTTGTAGTTTTTAGTCTACGCAACTTTACAAGAAAGGGAGACAAAAATATAAAGCATTACCTCTGAGGGATAACATTATATTTTGTATTATTTGTGTCCAAAGCAGAAATGTTGGGTTGCAAGGCTGTCCATGTTTTGCCTGGTCTCAATGCCGATAAGGGACACTGCTGTCAAGATTTCATTAAAAAAAAAAAAAAAAAAAAAACAATTCACCTTCTTCCAGAAGTTCAACCTGTGTCAGTTACTATCCCTGAACCCTGGCAGGAGACAGGCCAGCCTCTCTTGACACTCAGGCGACAGGAAAATAATACAATAGCTGCACACACACACCTATTCCAGGGGTAATGCTGCACTATTATAATGATTTAAGATCAGGGAATCCATCTCTCTCTCTCTCTCTCTCTCTCTCTCTCTCGGCAGCCAATATTAGTCAAATGAAAACGTTCAGTAGAACTAGCAGAAAAAAACCCACCACTTTTTTCCTATTTTACACATTAAAGCTGAACTTCTCTCAAAAAGTGAAGTATCACTGGTGTGTTGCCTTCCCCCAGCCTGTAACTGAATTACAGTGTTTTTTTTGGGGGGGTGTAAGTAATGATTTTTATTCGGTACTGTCTTCTACTTTTACCCCTTGCTTCACCTCTCCAACAGCATCTTGGGACACATCACATGAAGCGGGAGGCTGCAAGAGCACTCACAGAGCCGGGTGATCTTGTGCATGTGCAGTGGGGAACAGTCTCCACAGTCAGAACACGTATATAAGATGATGGCCCAGGGACCAGCAGCAGTAAGGAGAACAAGGCTATGAGAAGACAGCACTGGACTGCAGGCACTGGTAAGTGCCTGATTTTTTTTAAAAGTCAGCAGCTACAGTATTTGCAACTGTTGACAAAAAAAAATAAAAATAAATACAGTTCCTCTTTAAGGCCCCTTTCACACTGTCGGACCGTTCAGGTCCGCCTGTCAGTTTTGTCGGCGGACCTGAACGGGTGCTCCATGCTAGTCTATGGAGCGACGGATGTCAGCGGTGACATGTCCGCTGACATCCGACCCGGTCCGATCCGCTAAAATCAGACGGATGGCCCTACGTTTGCATCTGTCCCTGGCGGATCGGATGAGATCTGATGAAAACGGACATGCTGTCAGTTTTCGCCCGATCTCTCCATAGCAATCAGCGGCGCTCAACAAGCCCCTCCCCGCTCAGTGAGCAGAGAGGGACCTGTCATCCGCCGGCTCAGCGGAGATCAACAGAGAGATCACCTGCTGAGCTGGCGGACAGAGGCGGACTCCGTGGCAGCGGATCCGCCTCGTGAGAATGAAGCCTAAGATGAGTGCAAAAGAATAATTAATTAAAATTAGTTTAATTAAAAATGCAAACACAGCAGACAATGCAACTGAAACTCTTACCCAACACGTTGAATTATTTTCCCACCTGGATACCATGCATAATCATTGATAGGTCCCCCAAAAGTTGCAATGACCTTGGCAGAGAAAAAAATTCACAATTACTGCCACTTGCAGCTGTAATTAGAAAACAGATTTAATGTCAACTGGCCAAAAGGTATCACTGAGTAAACCAATGAAAAAGACCTCCTGAATGAAGCAGTAAAAACTATTCTGCCCATCAGCCTAATATTTAGGCGAAGTATGCCCTTTGGCATCCAATAGCATCTCCAAGGCCAAAAGTGCTGTTCCCAAAATTCTCCCACTCTAATATGCCAACATTATTGAGGTCTTTGGGATGATACGAATATTGTTTTGAGGTGAGGTGACCAAGCAGTAGCTTAGCTCCTTTTGCATCCTCTACTCAGCAGTCACTTGGCATCCTTCTGCCCTTTATTCACTTGTCTAGCAGGGCTATTTTTTCCTACATGTTAAAATCCACTTTTAATGTCAGTATACACAGTACAGCACACATACTGCTCAGTGCACCCTCCATACATGTCAGTAACTGCCTGAGAACTTGTGGATGTATGGGGAGCAATGCCTCATGGGACATGTAGTCCTGGGCAGAAGAAGGAAATGAATTAAGGTGATTTTAAAGACAGAATTTTTTTTACCTTGCTATAGGAAGAAGCATTCTATACTAAAAACTTTGCGACTTGCTTTGGGCGCACTCTGAAGGCAGAAGGGACTATCCTATTTCTCTGAAAAGCAGAGATAAGAATTGCCCTTTCCCCCCAGTTAAAGCAGCACACAGTAAACACAAACACACTTCCTAGACACACAGATAACCCTTTGATTGCCCCTGATGTTAACCAATTCCCAACCAGTGTCATTAGTACAGTGACACTGTATATTTTTAGCGCTGATCACTGCATTAGTGTCACTAGTCCCCCCCAAAAAAAAAAAAAAGTGTCAATCAGTGCCCCGACTGTCCATTACAATATTGGAGTCCCGCTATAAGTCGCTGATCGCCACTTTTACTAGTATAAAATATATAGAAATTCCATAAAAATGTATCCCATAGTTTATAGACCCTATAACGCTCACGTAAACCAATCAATAGACGCCTATTGGGATATTTTTTTTTTTACTAAAACCATGTAGCAAAATACATATTGGGCAAAATGTATGAAGAAATTAGATTTAAAATTTTTTTTTTTTTTTATTACAATCACTTTAAGAGCTCTGCGCAGGGATGTTTACATCTGAACCCAGAGAAGCTGGAGGCAGATAGACTGGAGGTAATATAAAGCATTACAATTAAATTTAAAGTAAAAGTTTACCAGTATTGTGCATTATATTTAAATTGATCATATCCATGAAAAAAATCTCAGCCTTTAGTACTACTTTAATATAAAGATTTTTTTTTTTAATTATTTATTACTTTCACGGATTCACAGTATAAATGAACCCCTTATAGTAGCGATTATCTGCTGCTTTTGTACTATATAGGGCTAATTTATGTTTTTTTAACCCCATCATGACAGGTGATACAAAATGCATGCTGCTGCTGTTACTAAATGTCTTATGTAGGTTATGCACGTATGGATTTTTGGACGATAATAATTTTTGTACGAAAATTCTTTGTACATTCAATGAATGAAGACATGTTGTTCAAAAATTTCACTTGCTTTTAACATTCAATTTTAAAATAAATGTAGTTTCTAAAAGGAAAACCCCACAAATATTGCCCGAAAATTTGCTAGATCGGGAAAAGTTTTCTATTCTGTTCCTTCGAATTTTCTTGTCATTGTGGTCGAAATCGCACATCAATTTGCTCCCACTAATGATTAGAACATCAAACGAACATTTTCAAAAGAAAAAAATGTTTGTGTATGGTCAGCTTAAGTGACAGCAAGCGTAGGTAGCTTGTATCAAGCTACCTGCCTATGACAAGGCAGTCTCATGCATAATATTATATTACAATTCTGTCTGAAAAATCTGCAAAACAGTGTTTTAGGTCTTTTTATATTTATTTTTTCTTTCATTAAAAATGTTGATCTGAGTCTGATGATATGTACCAGATTCAAAACTCTAATCTAGGTTCACATTGGTACGATTTGGCGTGCTATTTGACATGTCAAATCGGCTGCTATTGCCAACAATGGCACCGTCTGAATCAGTGCGTAGTAAAAGTAGTTCCTGTACTACTTTTAGCGACTTTGGGGGGCAATTTGTATAAACATCTATGCAGGAACCTGCACAGACATCTGCCAAATCACCGCTGAAGTCAGACTGCATTGCCGGGTTAGAAATTGCGCAAATTCAGTTGAAATCGCATGATTTCTAACCCGCTCCAATGTGAACCTAGGCTTATTCTCAGAGTGGATTCGATATTTTGTTCCCTAACCATATAGTTGGCTATTTATATTTACAACTACATATAGATAATCAAGGACAAATTCTTTTTTTTTAAAGTTTACATATTAACTAAATTATACCTCACACTTTTTGAGGTTTTTAACCGATCAAAACAGCATTCAGCCAGGGCCGAACTGGCCTACCGGGACATTTCCGGGTAGGCTGCCTGCCCTGGGGCCGCTGTGGCTGCAGTGCAACGCAGCACTCCCCTCCCTCCACGTCTGTCACACACAGCGGGTCTCGAAGCCGAGTGTGAAAAGTTTGGCCGCGCTGTGACAAAAGTCCCGCCCTCCACCTAGATCAGCTCGTGTGATAGACGCAGTGTTCTGTCTATCACACAAGCAGGTCTAGGAGGAGGGTGGGACTTTTGTCACAGTGCGGCCAAACTTTTCACACTCAGCTCCGTGACATAGCAGGAGATGCCCGCTGTGTGTAATCCAGCCACAGGCACGGTCAGGTTGCAATTATGGGCAAGGTCAGGCTGCAATTATGGGCACGGTAAGGCTGCAATTAAGGGCACGGTAAGGCTGCAATTAAGGGCACGGTAAGGCTGCAACGATGAGCATGGTAAGGCTGCAACGATGGGCACAGTGAGGCTGCATTGATGGGCACAGTGAGGCTGCATTGATGGGCACAGTGAAGCTGCCACGATGGGCACAGTGAGGCTGCCACGATGGGCACAGTGAGGCTGCCACGATGGGCACAGTGAGGCTGCCACGATGGGCAAGGTCAGGCTGCAATGAGATCACAGTAAGGCTGCAATTATGGGCACGGTCAGGCTGCAATGATGGCATGGTGAGGCTGCAATTATGGGCAAGGTCAGGCTGCAATGGGGCACAGTCAGGCTGCAATTATGGGCACGGTCAGGCTGCAATTATGGGCAAGGTCAGGCTGCAGTTATGGGCACGGTGAGGCTGCAATTATGGGCACGGTGAGGCTGCAATTATGGGCACGGTGAGGCTGCAATTATGGGCACGGTGAGGCTGCAATTATGGGCAAGGTCAGGCTGAAATGAGGGCACAGTAAGGCTGCAATTATGGGCACGGTGAGGCTGCAATTATGGGCAAGGTCAGGCTGAAATGAGGGCACAGTAAGGCTGCAATTATGGGCATGGTCAGGTTGTAATGAGGGCACGGTAAGGCTGCAATTATGGGCACGGTGAGGCTGCAATGATGGGCATGGTGAGGCTGCAATGATGGGCACAGTAAGGCTGCAATGATGGGCACAGTAAGGCTGCCGCGATGGGCACAGTGAGGCTATAATGACGGGCACAGTGAGGCTGCATTTATGGGCACAGTGAGGCTGCACTGATCTCTTGTACTATGTCTGCAGTATCTGACCATCTCCTGTATCATGTCTACATATCTCACCATCTTTAGTATCATGTCGTCAGTCTCTAACCATCTCCTGTACCATGCCCACAGCCTCTGCCATCTTCTGTACCATGCCCATAGCCTCTGCCATCTTCTGTACCATACCCATAGCCTCTGCCATCTCCTGTACCATGCTCGCAGCCTCTGACATCTTGACATCTCCTGTACCATGCCCACAGCCTCTGACATCTCCTGTATACCATGCCCGCAGCCTCTGACATCTTGACATCTTTTGTACCATGCCCACAGCCTCTGACATTTCCTGTATCATGTCTGCAACCTCTGACCATCTCCTGTACTATGCCCGTAGCCTCTAACCATCTCTTGTATCATGTCCGCAACCTCTGACCATCTCTTGTCTTATATCATGTCTGCAGTCTCTGAGGGAGTCTGGAGAGGAGTCAAGAGTGGGAGAGCCGCCGGGATGGGGGTCATGGGAGAAGTCAGACATGTGTGGACTGTGGAGAGGAGACTATAGGAAAACCAGAGCCACCAAGCTGGAGCCGACTGATTGAGCCCTGCAAGGTGCACCTGAGAGGAGGTCAGTGACAGCGCCACCAGGCAAGTCTGAGGGGGGGGGTCACTGATGTAAGAGGGGAGTGAATACAATAATGTAAGGGGGCACTGATATAAAGGTTTCCCCCTTATATCAGTACCCCCCCCCCCTTACCTTAGTGTATTCTTTCTGCGGAAGGTAGTCTCTGGTCCTCAGAGTCCTCCCACATTCCCAGGTGCCCCCCTTGATGATTTCACCACCTTTACCACTTTTAACTGGAATTTGATCTCTCTCTCTCTATATATAGAGATATATAGAGAGATATATATATCCCTAGCCCTATGTGATTTCATATCTGTCTTATCTATATATAAAAACGCTCTTCAAATATGCTTTAAAATGTATGGTTTTCCCTTTTATGAACAAGAAAATAATGACGTTATGCTGTTGGGCTGGTTTTTATTCCCAGTCCGGCCCTGCATTCAGCCAACTAATTGATTATGAAAATAATCTTTAGTTGCAGCTCTACCTAACACACTGACCAGCCAGCAATGTCATGTGATATTAGCTCACATGTTTATCAAGGACACATTTTTAGTAAAAAATACACTAAAGTTAATTTTAGTGCACACAAACATATATGATACCCAATGCTTTTGTAAATATAAAATATGAAATTGCGACAAATTAATAGATGCTCAATATGTGAAGCCTTAAAGCGGAACTAAACCCACCAAAATACTCACCACCACCCTCTAGTGATGTGGCCATTACATTCTTTATCACTCGCTGTCATCTTGTTCCCAGTTACTTTTGGGTTTTTGGCCAGTGGTGGAAAGACATCACCCCGCACATGCGGAGTCAATCATTCTGGCACAGCTGGAGTGTGTAGAGCATGTGTAGCTTAGTGTGCATTTAACAGAAGACTGCAAGCAGGCAGGTAAATATTTGTTACTGCAGAAGACAAATTGCATGTGGTTGTACAACTGCCCTGTCGGATTTTTGCCACTTTGATCAGTATTATTCTTACAGTGAGGAAGCCTCCTTGCTGTCAGAATATAAAGCATCAGTAGGAGGATTCCCCCTTACACATAAAGTGTGTGGATGGGGGAATCAAGTCATTTTTTTTTTCGTTCAGGTGCAGCCCTATTTAGTGGAATGGTACCGCCCACAGAGCCACCAGTTTTGCAGCTTAACCACTTGCCGACCGCTGGCCGTTTTTAAGACGTCTAATGCCCCGTACACACGGTTGGATTTTCCGATGGAAAATGTCTGATCGAAGCGTGTTGTCGGAAATTCCGACCGTGTGTGGGCTCCATTGGACATTTTCCATCGGATTTTCCGACACACAAAGTTTGAGAGCAGGAGATAAAATTTTCCGACAACAAAATCTGATCGCGTCAATTCCGACCGTGTGTGGCCTGTTCCGACGCACAAAGTGCCACGCATGCTCAGAAGAAATTTCGACACGGAAAAGCTCGGTCGGGTAAAATTAGCGTTCGCAATGGATACAGCACTTTCGTCACGCTGCAATGTTAAAAATGGTTTAATGCAGCGCACTCTTCTTTATAATGTGACAAGAATTAAGTAGTTTTGCTGCTCATATTCACACACACTTCTCACAAACTTATTTTTTTGTTTTTTTTCTTGGGATTTCCTTAATATATTGTTATTTGTCACATCTGACAGAATGTTTTCTTTTTTGTTTTGTTTTTTTGGCTTTAAAGCCATTTTTGGTTTAGATTTTATGTTTGTATTTTTTCCGAAGCTGATCTTTGTTTAATGTTATTTTTAGTTTTACTCCAGACTATTTTTGTGTGTGTTTTGTGTGTCAAGTTACCACAACACCATTGATATCTTTTATTATTTAATCTCAAGAAGATTGTTTGTTGTTGGTGTCCCTTGTTAATTTCACATTGTCTTTTTGATATGTACCTGAATCCTCACAAACAAACTGTCCTTTTTCAAGTAAAACACACATAGGCAAGTATAATTCAAAACAAAAATCCTTTATTAAGGGCTCAGAACCAAACAAAGAGGGAGGCAACACTGGATCAGCAGGAGAAATTAGCGAAGCCTGGGACCCCCAGGGCAGACAACAATTCTTGAACATCAAAATTGGTGGCCTGAGGAGTCCATATGTAAGGGAGGGCAGTCTGGTCCAAAAGTTGCAGAGATCCGGAAAGCAGCAGATGACATCTGTGTCGCCAGGCTGTGGTACCACAAGAGGCTGCATTTTTTGGCCGACCAGACTGGATCCAGGGTCATCACTTTCTGGTCTTCCTTCCACGCTTCATTCCGGGCTGTGGCTGTGCTGTTGGAGATGTGGCAGGAGGAGGAGTAGGACCTGGAGGAGGAGGACGACTGGGAGGAGGAGGACCTGCAGGAGGACCATCTGTGAGTTCACAAAGGTGTGTCTGAGATGTAATTTGGCCCCTCATACCTTTATTAAGAGCCTCCAATATGAGCAACTCACACATGAGTTGTTGTCCCTCCTCCATCCTCTGCATTTTTGAGGCAATGATGGCAGCAATGTCCTCCTCCACGGTGTGTGGTGCTCCCAGGGCCTCTGTAGCCCTCCAAAAGAGGCCTATGGCAGCCTCCTCTAGGGCACTCATCCTCCTGCCACTTTCTCTTTCCAGGGGGAGTGGAGGGACCGGCATATCAGGCAGCCGGCTTGGCCCTGCCACCTCCTGGCTGCGACTTCCCTGTGTCACAATCATAAATTAGTACTCCAAACTAACATCTAGTTAACATCATTGATTGGACAACCTGAACTATTTAGAGTAATGCTATACCTGGCTCAAGCTGGGCTCCTCCACATGTTGTTGTCAGCTTCCTTGGCACCACAACAGGTGAGTGTCTGTGACCACAGGCTCAGGTAAGAGATGTATATGCTGGCAGATTTTTGATACCTGTTTTTGTTTGGTTTCTCTCTTTTTAGGTGATCATGATGTTAGGGATCGAGATCCTTTCACATCAGAAAGTGCCCAGATCCTGATCGGGGAGATAATGGGGTGTAATTTAGAATTGGAAAACCTCAAGAAAAAAATAAAATTATGTGATTCAAAAAAATAATAACATCATTGATGTTTTGGGGCGAATTTAAAACCCCACAAAATCACTTTTTTTTGTGTGGTACAAATGTTTTAAATATTTTAGCAATGTTTGGAAAAGCCAAATTTGGAGGATGCACACAGTGTGCCAACATGTGCTATCTGCCATCACGGGAGATCAATGGACGCGTTTTGGGGGTGCAACCCCTTCCTCAATAATAAAGTAGCTGAGAGGAAGGGCTTGCTCCCACAAAACATGTCCCTTGATCCCCCGTGATGGCAGCTAGCACATGTTGACATTCGTAAATTGGTGTGCATCTTCCAAATTTGGCTTTTCAAGGGGTGATTTGACCCCATCTGAACGCAATATCAAACAGTTCCTAAATACTCATGTCTGATATTGCCTTCAAGTTTTACCAAATGTGAACTTTGTAAGTTCAAGTTTTTTGTCTTTCTTGTTGGTTTTACACAGGCCTGTTTTATCATAAATGGACATTTCTATTTTTGATAATGCCACCCCAAAAATTGTTATACAACAAACATGTTGGTTTGTTCAAAAAACCTTTTCTAAATGCACATGTGATTGTGCAGGTATTAAAAAGTTTGTTAATCAATAATGTGTGGATTATTGTCTCAACGCTACAACACTTTTGGGGTGATGTAATTGCTGTTTTATGAGAAAATGGGGGTTATTTCCTAAGGGCAAATCCTCTTTGCACTACAAGAGCATTTTCATTGCAGTTTCAAGAGCACTTGTAGTATAAAAAGTGTATACGCCTTTAGTAAATAACAGCCAACAGTGCTTTGTATAAGGTTACACAATCACGCCATTTTCAGGACTCCCCACATTGCTGTCAGGGTCAGCTAAAACAAACACAAGCAGTAAATGTCCACAAAGAATTTCTTTTTTTTTGCTTTTTTATTTGAAAAAGGCTTCACAAATTTGAAGGCATATTGATGGCCCCCCTACCCGCAAAGAACTCCAGGTATCGTAACCGGACATCACGGGCACTCAGGGAGGGCAAGCCAGGACGGCCGCTTTCAAGCGCCGTCAGTGTTGTTTCAGGTATCACTCCGGCCTCAGGCCCAACTGAGCACGCATAGTTGGCCGAATGTTTCCGTAAAAAGTTAGAGAGAATACAGCACGCCATGATTATATGATTAAGTTTATACTCCGCCATATGGATAGGTGTCAGAAATAGGCAGAACCGGCTGGCCAGGATTCCAAATGTGTTCTCCACCACTCTTCGGGCTCTAGCCAGCCGGTAATTAAAAACCCTCTGTTCCGGGGTGAGGGTCCTCATAGGGAATGGCCGCATAAGGTGGTCCCCCAGCGCAAACGCTTCATCAGCAACGAACACGAATGGGAGTCCTTCCACATTGTCCTCTGGAGCTGGCAAGTCCAAGCTGCCATTCTGGAGACGCCTGTAGAACTCCGTCTGGGCGATGACTCCACCATCGGACATCCGGCCATTCTTCCCCACGTCCACATACAAGAAGTCGTAATTAGCCGACACCACCGCCAACATCACAATACTATTGAACCCCTTATAGTTGAAATAGTACAACCCCGAGTTGGGTGGTGGGATGATGTGGACATATTTCCCATCAATTGCCCCTCCGCAGTTAGGAAAGTCCCACTGCTGGGCAAAGTGGGAGGCCACAGTCTGCCATTCCTGTGGCGTGGAAGGAAACTGTTGAGGAAAAAAAAATAAAAAATTAATATTTTTGCACAGAAACATGGCAAGCAGATTAGGCACAAACATTCTGGGGTAACCTCCAGATTGCATTTATTAAGGGGAATTTTACAACACCAAAGTATAAGGTACACCTATCATATCCCCCCCCCCCCATGGGCCATTTCTAACATTATGGGGGGTGTGGAAATCTTGGACAGGTAACCCTCTTCACTTCATTGAGAGATGAATGCCTAAATCCAGCATGCATGAGGACAAAGGGGACATTCACAGCATATTACAATCATGGTAATTAGGGAATGAGGAAAGAAATACAATATATTAGCAAACATTAAATACAATAAAATGTAATGTTAAAGGATAAAAATCTTACCTTCATATACTCCTTCTGCAGGACCTGGATGATGGCAGAACAGGTCTCTGGGATAATGATACCCAGAGCCTGGGGGGAGATGCCTGTTGAGAACTTCAAGTCCTGCAGGCTTCTCCCTGTCGCCAAGTACTGCAGGGTAGTGACGAACCTCTGCTCCGGAGTGATGGCTTGCCTCATGCAGGTATCCTGCCTGCTAATATAAGGGGTCAGCGAAGCCAACAAACGGTGAAAAACGGGGTCCGTCATCCTGAGAAAGTTCCTGAAATCATCAGGATTATTCTCACGGATCTCACGGAGCAAAGGCATATGAGAGAACTGGTCACGCTGAAGCAACCAATTCTTGGTCCATGAACTCGCACACAGAAGTGAACGCATACGTAGGTTGTGCCTGCATATGTAAACAACGTTCAAACCACACATGTGAGGTATTGCTGCAAACGTTAGAGCAAGAGCAACATCTCTAGCACTCGACCTCCTCTGTAACTCTAAAAATGTAACCTGTAAAAAATTATAAAGCTTCACCTATGGAAATTTTTAAGAGCTGAAGTTTGGTGCCATACCGCAAGTGTGCATAATATTAAAGCATGACATGCAATCTATTTACTCGGCGTAACATCTTTCACATTATACAAAAAAATTGGGATAACTTTACTTTTTATTAAAATTTTTTATTAATGAAAGTGTTTTTTTTCCCCAAACAAATCGTGTTTGAAAAATTCCTGCGCAAATACTGTGTGACAAAAAAAGTTGCAATGACCGCCATTGTATTCCCTAGAGTCTCTGCTAAAAAATATATACGTTTGGGGGTTCTGAGTAATTTTCTAGCAAAAAAATGATGATTTTTACATGTAGGAGAGGAGTGCTGGAATTCGCCCGGTGTGTAAGTGGTTAAGGGGGAGTGGTAAAAACATGGCCCAGCCATGTGTTGTTACGGCCGCAAGTGTACACGAGGCCTAAACGTAAATTTATTTTCTCTCCAATAACCTTATCTCACAATATGGCATAGCTCATTCTTATTGCTAACTTACCTCAGGGTGATTCTCACACTTTTTCAAAGCACGTTTATATATTTTCGGAGCACTTGAAGGATAGATAAGATCTCTTAAGACGAAAAATAAAAATGCCCCTGCAATAATAAAAGAAAAAAGTCACTGTAGAAATATTTCTTAGAAAATTAAAGCTCAGCATAGCACTGCATTCAAACTAGATAAACATGCTTAACACAATGTTAACCAAAATGTGTTTTAGATGAGTCCTAAAAAGTTCCACTTTCAGCCAATGCTAGGTGCCTGGCTTCAGTAATTTAAAGAATAACCCTGCAGTGAATGAAAATCAGACATTTTGATCTCTATACTTACCAGTGACTGAGAAAGCATTTAAAGCCCAGCTCTGGACAAAATAGAAATGATCCCTTGCGCAGGCAGTGGGGCTATGCCCATGCTGCAATGGTTGATTTTGGCTCATTTTGTCTAGGGCAGAGAAGAACTAGTTTTACTTACCTGATCCTTTGCTCCTCCGCCAAGCGGTGCTTCCCCATGAGCTGGTGAAAGACTGTATGCCCTAGACTGTACCTAGGCGTACTTACAGTTAGTGAAATAAGTATTTGATCCCCTATCAATCAGCAAGATTTCTAGCTCCCAGGTGTCTTCTATACAGGTAACTATCTGAGATTAGGAGCACTCTCTTAAAGGGAGTGCTCCTAATCCGAGATTGTTACCTGTATAAGAGACACCTGTCCACAGAAGCAATCAATCAGACTCCAATCTCTCCACCATGGCCAAGACCAAAGAGCTGTCCAAAAATGTCAGGGACAAGATTATAGACCTACACAAGGCTGGAATGGGCTACAAGACCATCCCCAAGCAGCTTGGTGAGAGGGTGACAACAGTTGGTGCGAATATTCGCAAATGGAAGAAACACAAAATAACTGTCAATCTCCCTCGGTCTGGGGCTCCATGCAAGATTTTATCTCGTGGAGTTTTAATGATCATGAGAATGGTGAGGAATCAGCCCAGAACTTCATGGGAGAATCTTGTCAATGGTCTCAAGGCAGCTGGGACCATAGCCACCAAGAAGACAATTGGTAACCCACTACGCTGTGAAGGACTGAAATCCTGCAGGGCCCACAAGCACATGTACAGGACAGTCTGAAGTTTGCTAATGAACATCTGAATGATTCAGAGGAGAACTGGGTGAAAGTGTTGTGGTCATATGAGACCAAAATCAAGCTCTTTGGCATCAGCTCAACTTACCGTGTTTGAAGGAGGAGGAGGAATGCTGCCCCTGACCCAAAGAACACCATCCCCACCGTCAAACATGGAGATGGAAACATTATGCTTTGGGGGTGTTTTTCTGCTAAGGGGACAACTTCATTGCATCAAAAGGGACGATGGACGGGACCATGTACTGTCAAATCTTGGGTGAGAACCTCCTTCTCTCAGCCAGGGTGTTGAAAAAGGTTAGTGGATGGGTATTCCAGCATGACAATGACCCAAAAAACACGGCCAAGGCAACAAAGGAGTGGCTCAAGAAGAAGCACATTAAGGTCCTGGAGTGGCCTAGCCAGTACCCAGGCCTTAATCCCATAGAAAATATGTGGAGGGAGCTGAAGGTTCGAGTTACCAAACGTCAGTCTCAAAAACCTTAATGACTTGGAGGGGATCTGCAAAGGGGAGTGGGAAAAAATCCCTCCTGAGATGTGTGCAAACCTGGTGGCCAACTACAAGAAACTTCTGACATTGGTGATTACCAACAAGGGTTTTGCCTCCTAGTACTAAATCAGGTTTTGCGAAGGGGTCAAACACTTATTTAACTCATTAACCACTTCAGCCCCGGAAAATTTGACCCTCTTCCTGATCAGAGCACTTTTTACAATTTGGCACTGCGTCGCTTTAACTGACAATTGCATGGTCATGCAACGCTGCACCCAAACGCAATTTGCATATTTTTTCCCCACAAATAGAGCTTTCTTTTGCTGGTATTTGATCACCTCTGCGGTTTTTATTTTTGGCGCTATAAACAAAAAAAGAGCGACAATTTTGAAAAAAAAAAAAATATTTTTTACTTTTTGCTATAATAAAAATCCCCAAATTCATTTTTAAAAAACAAAATTTCATCAGTTTAGGCTGGTATGTATTCTATTCTACATATTTTTGGTAAAAAAAAAAAAAAAAAAATCGCAATAAGCGTATATTGGTTTGCGCAAAAGTTATAGCATCTACAAACTACGGGAAAGATTTATGGCATTTGTATTATTTTTTTAAAAGTAATGGTGGTGATCTGAGATTTTTAGCGGTACTGCGACATACATATCGGACACTTTTGACACATTTTTGGGACCACTGACATTTATACAATGATATAAATAATCACGGATTACTGTATAAATGTCACTGGCAGGGAAGGGTTTAACGCTAGGGGGCGATCAAGGGGTTAAATGTGTGCTCCCTCAGTGTGTTCTAACTGTAGGGGCACAGGACTGACTAGGGGAGGAGATATATCGTTGTTCCTAGTTCGTAAGAACAAACAACATGTCTCCCCTCCCCTGACAGAACAGGGATTTGTGTGTTTACACACACAAATCCCCGTGCTGGCTCTTGTGCACGCGACCATCAGCCACGCACATCGGGTCCCCCACTGTGCAGCGGGCGCGTGTCCTCTGGCGGCTCTTAAAGGGAATCCCATACGGGTTTCGGCAGGGGTGCCATTCTGCCCCCGTAAACAGACCTGAGCCGGTCAGGCACCGGTTAAATTGTAAATCAATTTATAACTTTTTTGAAATGCGCTTTACTGGATTGTTTTGTTATTCTGCCTTTTACTGGTAAAATATACCTACCATTAAAATTATAGACTGATCATTTCTTTGTCAGTGGACCAACGTACAAAATCAGCAGGGGATCAAATACTTTTTTCCCCTCACTGTATGTCCAGAGCAGGGCTATAAACCCTGCTCTGATCTTGATGATGTCAGGACCCTAAACCTAGACTACGGTGGAGCAAAAGCTGCGGGGACCAATCTAGCTGCAGGAGGAGTGAAAGGATTGGGTAAGTGTATTTCCTTTTATTGTTGCCCCTAGACATAAATAAGAAATTAACCCTTGCAGTGCAGGTACAGCCCCAAAGCAAGGAATACTTTATTTGTTCAGAGTTGGGCTTTAAGTCAAAGCATCAGCATGATAGCCAGGCAACTAGTATTTTCTGAAGTCGGTAACAATGGCAGACTAAATATTTCTCTTGTGATGGGTTTGTTGGTTTAATGCGTGTGATGGAGGTTTTCAGCAGACAAAGGCTTAATGGGGAACTCAAATTCTCTATGGACAAACCAAAGAAAAATGGAAGGCGAAGGGTCTATCACAAAATATCCACAATAGCAGGATGGGAGAAAGATGCAAAGGAGGGCAATATTTAAATATCTTTACCCTTATTCCTTAAAAGAGAAGTATGGAAATATATACTCACCAAGGTGGATGCAGCCTCAATCCGAAGCTGCATCTGTCCTTCGCCGATTCAGCAGTGAGAACTGAGCAAACACCGCTGAACTCCCCCTCCACTGAGCAGAGAGCCATGACTCTCAGCCTCCAGCGCTCTGCTCTCCCCTCCAACGATCACTGGAGCATTGGGCTATGGAGGGGGCGGGAGCAGCTGGCTCAGTCTCCCAGCGGCTTGCTGGTCCAGGCATCTGTGTGGATCTCGACCATATGGTCAGGGTCTTTTCAGTGACGTCAGTTGTCAGCAGACTTTAGCCGATGTCGGCAAAAAAACAGGAGTGTAAAACTAATTGCACTCCTGTGACATGCAGGAGAAGTATAGCCAAAATAGCTTTCACTATGCTTCTCCTTTTGACAAAAAATTAAAAGGTGAACACACTACACCCTCTCCACCCCCTGCGCACTTACCTCCATGGATGATTAGCTTCCACTGCCCAGACAGCTGTTGCAGCAGTCTGGGGATTTGAATGCCATGATCTTCTTCCCCTCTTTCCTTAGGGATGCCAGGATGGATCAGAGTGCTTCCGGCACGTGACCGATTTGACCAATATGAATCGTTCTGATCCATCCTGGCATTCCTAAGGAAACAAGAGAAAGATGAACGCTGCTTTTAAATCCCTGTGCTGCTGTAATGGCTGCGTGGACACTGTAAGCCAATTATCCATGACGGTAAGTGCAGTGGGGACCTATGGTCTACACCAGGGGTCTCCAAACTTTCTAAACAAAGGATCAGTTTACGGTTTTTCAGACATTATGGGGGCCAGCGGGAGTAGAAAATGTCCCAGCATCAGTGGAAGTAAACAATGTCCCATCTTTGGGATCAGTGAGAGGAATTATGCTCCATTATTTGTGTTCCATCATTGGTGTCATTGGGCCCCATTGTTGGTGTCATTGGGAGAAACTGTGCCCCATCGTTGGTGTCATTGGTAGGCATTACGCCCCATTGTTGGGATCATTGGGAGGAATTGTGCCCCTTCATTGGTGCCAGTGAATTAAATAGTGTACCAAGGGCCAGCTAAAAGCAGGCAAATGGCCCCATCCAGCCCCTGGACCGCAGTTTGGAGACCAGTGGTCAACACTGATGTGGGGAAAAGCATTCTGTAAAATCCTGGGGAAGCTCTCGAAAACTTAAAGCCCAAACAATGCCTCATTATATTTATGGCAGTGAAACAAGCCCTAGCCAGAGCATGGTGGTCCTCTACCCACCTTGCAACTACTACTCTGTGAAAAAGTAAACTGGCATAGTACCTCTTGAAAGAAAAAGATGTCTGCAATTCTTAATGACAGTGAGGAAATCTGAGCAGGTTTGGAAACCTTGAACACTACTTGCCCAATGACTTTGTTCAATCCCTCCCTAATTGATCTATAGAAATAAAAGCTCACTCTATTCAGCAAGAAAAAAAGAACTGTGCCCACCACCAGCGGGTCCCTCCTCTTACCCCATTGTCCGACCCATCACATTTCTCCTGACTACCTTCTATCTTGCTCTTAAGCCTTCTAATCTATATTCTCTTTCAAGTTTTTTTGTCATACAATTTAGTGTACAAAGGGGGCACCTTATTGGAGACTGATGTATAAGCGTCACACAGATATGACATGTCTATTCATGCAATGCTTTGGCTTAAACTATACATTTTGTTATGCATTTTTGTAAATCTCTGAATAAAAAACAAACAAAAAAAAAACAAAAACAAAAAAACACAAATGAAAAAACGTGTTTACCGTAAATAATGCCAAAAGTAATACAAACAAAGTGAAAAGCGATATCCATCCCTGAAACAAACAAGAACATACTTATATGCATACATTATTTTGTGTACAAGCTTGTTCAAGTAATTTTAGAAGATTCTTTGACTATAATAAATAGACAGTAGAAGGGAGTACAGCAAAGTATAGTAACAAATCATATCAGAATTTAACCACTTCAATACCAGGCACTTTCACCTCTTCCTGCCCAGGCCAATTTTCAGCTTTCAGTGCTGGCACACTTTGAATGATAATGGTCATGCAACACTATACCCAAATTAAATTTTTATCATTTTTTTCACACAAATAGAGCTTTGTTTTGGTGTAATTTAATCACCACCGGGTTTTTTATTTTTTGCTAATGTAGCGGTACCCCCGTAAGGGCTGCTAATAGACTATGTACCCCACTGATTACCTTGACCCTGCAAATCCTCCCTTACCTGACACCCTGGGTTACATCATGTCACCAGCTGTGGTAATAGACTCACGCAATATTAAACAGTTCAAATATGTTTACTAGTATCAAAACACAAAAGATAGATAGATAGATAGATTCTATATATATATATATATATATATATATATATATATATATATATATATATATATATATATAGATAGAGAGATAGAGATATATATATATATCTATATCTATAGAGAGATAGAGAGAGAGAGAGAGAGAGAGAGATATATCTCTATCTATCTATCTCTATCTATCTATCAACTTTGTCAACAATGGAAACACTCCTGTATACACCGCCCTTTATCTCAAGCTTATCTAGTAAACACAATATATTGGTGTAAAGTTCCCTTAATTGTGAATGAACTGGGCGGCACAGTGGTGCAGTGGATAGCACTCTCGCCTAGCAGTAAGAAGGGTCGCTGGTTCGAATCCCGACCACGACACTACCTGCCTGGAGTTTGCATGTTCTCCCTGTGTCTGCGTGGGTTTTCTCCGGGTACTCCGGTTTCCTCCCACACTCCAAAGACATGCTGGTAGGTTAATTGGATCCTGTCTAAATTGGCCCTAGTCTAGGTATGAATGTGAGTTAGGGACCTTAGATTGTAAGCTCCTTGAGGGTATAGGGACTGATGTGAATGTATAATATATATATGTAAAGCGCTGCGTAAATTGACAGCGCTATATAAGTACCTGAAATAAATAAATAAATAACACAAATATTAATACAATACAGGGACCTATGTGAACAGGTTAACAGGAGAGTAGACACCCAGCACAATATCTTATGTGTCAGATCTCTCCCTTCTGCCTCCTCAACTCACAGGCCAGCAAATCCTAAAAACCGTATAAACAATATTATATTCAATAGGATGGCTCCCTTTAGCAGTTCAATGCAATTTGAGCAGATGAGGAGAGAAAATTATTAAAAAAAAAAAAAAAGTGAGAAAGGGTATTTCTTAAAATCCAGATATCTTCAGCTAGGCAAGGTGTAGCAAAGTTAGCAAAGCTGTGATTTATCCTGGTAGTAGTATAACTTCCTCCTTTTATAATCCTAAAGATGTCATCTGCTATGGCTACTTAAATCAGCAATGTGTACTGAGCATAGGCATCTACTGGCTGTGTCCGTTATAATAGAGGGTTTAACTTCCGTGGGACTACAAGTACCAACTAAACTGTGTGGGTGTTTAACAGCAGTGTCCTTAACTATAAAATGGACTATGCCCGCTCACTACTCCAAATCTCAGATGGATTAGATAACGGTGCAGATGATGAGAAGACTCCAGCCAGAACCTTCTCTCTCTGTGTCTTTGCTCCGGAAAATGGTGACCATCGCGCCACGCTGCAGCTCACTGAAATCTGAATTGCAGGCGCTTCTGGATGACTCGAAACATCCCCTGGTCCCCTGCAATGAAGAAGCGATGCTGTCCACAGAGACCCCTCTGGGTGTAGCTGTCCAGTAGGCCACAAATCGTCAGCAAACTCCCTGTCACACAGACCTCCTGCTGGCAGAGTCAAAACGGTGTCCAGAGAGGCTGATCTAGGCTGCGCCAGCCCTTTTTATATCCTCTCCCAGTAGTCTGTTCTGTGCACTAAGCATTCTGCTCCTTATAGTTCAGATCAGTCATGCTGGCAGTCACTTCAGCATTCTGAACTACACTTCCCATGATGCTTTGCTCTACATCCTCACACAGGAAGGGAGGAAATTCACACATAGAGTCCAGCAAACACTAGAGGGAGTCAACCCCACATTAACAACACAGAAAGTGTCTCTAACTTATAAGCATAATAGCTGACCTTGGCTACATTAAATAAACTAAAAACTTGGAAAAAAAAATCATTGTTTGTACTGCTACATTTCTGTGATGAAAATAACCTAAATTAGTGTTTATTATTTAGTCTGTAGGAAAGTTATAGAGTCCACAAACTGTGGTATATATCTGAAAATCGATCAATCCTGATGTACTGACAGCCTAAAAATTCCAGGAGAGTACAAATATCTCCCAAATTACCCCTTTTTGGAAAGTAGCAGTCCAAGGTATTTAGTATGAGGCATGAGTTTTAAGTTTTTTTTTTTTTTTTTACATACTGTCACCACTGCAGTACAGCGTCATCATGTGATTGGTGTGTCAGTGATCAGTGACACTGACTGGTGACAGTAAAGAAAAAAAAAAAAACATTTTTAATAATTATAGTATAATCATAGTAACACTGTAATACTCTGGGGAAGTGATCAGAATTTTTTTTTTTACACATTACCAGTGATTTTCACTGGTATAAGCAACCATTTTTACTGAATGAAATTGATTTATTCATTGTGTGTTGCTGTGATTAGCCACAGCTAATCACATGGTACAGACGGGCTGTGATTGGCCTTGTCTGTACCATATGATCACTGCGACCAATCATGACAACATAATTGTATACAATGGATGGCATGAAAGGAAGCTATGAATTGTTTACAATTGTCATGTGATCTGTTGTGATTGGCCACAGCGATCACTTGGCACTGGCAGTGGCCCAGTACAGTGATCTACCCTGCAGACACAGCCAGCGCCAGATCATGCTGTAGTGAGACGTGTTCTGGGAGGACATCATGTGAGGTCCACCTGGAATGACAAATGTCCCAACCAGTCGCCATTTGTCTATAGGCCAGGCAGGAACAGGTTAAAGTCAAGCCAGACCAGTACAAGATAGATTCTGTTTGGTTGCTTTACTCTAGAGCTGCACGATTCTGGATGAAATGAGAATCACCATTTTTTTTGCTTAGAATAAAGATCATGCTTCTCTCATGAATCTCTGTGTAACATCTTTTATATTAGACAAAAAATTGGGCTAACTTTACTGTTTAGTTTTTTTTAAATCATTGAAGTGTATTTTTTCCCGAAAATTGGATGTTTCCTACATCTTACCTGTAAAATCCTTTTCTTGGAGTACATCACAGGACACAGAGCCAGTTATATTAAGAACTATTTGGGTTATACGCCACCGATAGGTGAATGGACAATGGTAGATCAATCAAACAGGAAGTCTTCCCTATATAACCCCTCCTATACAGGAAATCCTTCAGTTTTTTAACAACTCAAGTAAATCCTAAGCACCTGAACTACTTCCAGAGTATGTAGCGATCTTTCCCCTGCCGAATGTGGATTAGGAGAAAAATAAAGTCAAGACACTGTCCTGATTTAAGTGAAAACTAGAAACCACTCTAAGCAATAAAGATGGATGAGGACGCAACCTCACCTTATAAAGCAAGACCAAGAACGGCTCCTTACAAGAAAAGAGCCGCCAGCTCTGACACTCCACTTACAGTTATAGCAACCAAAGAAGCCACCTTCCGAGTCAAAGGACTAACAGAGTTTCTCAAATTGGTTCAAAAGGTGACCTCTGCAAGGACAGTCAAGAGCAAATTCAAGTCCCAAGGACACGAGGGTGGCCTGACAGGCGGGTCTGTCTGCGTTACACCCTATATGAAGTATGAATCAAGAAGTGAGAAACAGCAGCTTCTGGAAAGAAAACAGATAGGGACGAATCTGACCCTTAAATGGTACTTAAGGTCAATCTCACTTCCCTTCCCGACTGGAGAAAGGAAAATAACTCCTACTCACATATTTCTGCGGGTGCCACCTCCTGGCTTCACCCTAAGTCCTGTAATTGAAGCTCCACAAAGCTGGCTTCCAGGCGCTCAACAGTCAAGAGATAACAGGACCAAAGACCATTAGATCCGGCTGGACTGCAAGTGTCCAAGGAACATCCTCCATAAGATTTCCTATGTCAGTGTACCAAGCCCTCCTGGGCTAATTTGGCTAACACCATTATCAGTGTTACCACCTCCCGGATTCAAAAGATGCTGCAGTAGTTGAAACAGAAGGTGTCAATTAGGGAGAAATGGTAACTAAGGTGTTACCAGTGCATCTACACCTATGTGTCAGTGGGACTCTCATCCCAGACACAACCTATTCAACTTATTGTAAAACTTGGAATCCAGTAGATCCACCTGCAGAGTTCTCAAACGTTGGCAGATTGCCAAAAAGGTCTCAGGATGTAGGGACCACGTGGGCCTGGCCTTAGTTGCTGATGTCTGGAAACCCCCACTTGCCATTTTTTCTTTACCTGGGATATGTACTGGCGACAGAGACGGCACCTGTTACTCTGCCCTAGACAGAATGTGGTTCACCTTCCTGAGCTGCACATCTCCTGGTGCCGCCCTGGTGGTTGCCACTGTAGAGGCATTCTAGGATTAAACCTACAACTGATTCGTCCAATAATCCAGAGCAAGGTGTACTGGCCAAAAGTTTCAAGATATTGATGGGCAGCATACTCTGTGGAGACCAAGTCCACTGAACTGTAGCTACCTTCAAACCAACTGGAGAGACTGGCATCAGTGGTTATTATCTTCCAAACTGCTGAAAGGAAGAATCTCACCGTCTCTAGATTCTGAACCATCAACCGCCAATTTGAGCTCTGCAATACCCCGGGAACAGAATCCTCTGGCAATCCAATGCTTGAATCTTCACGTTCCAGACAGAGAGAATAAGCCTCCACAAAAGACCTTGAGTAGGACTGTACGTAGGGAACGTGCTTCGACTTCGATACATTTCTTTTTTTTTTAATTCAAAACTTGTTTTATTGAACAATATACACAGAGTTTATACATGCATGGTACTTTGTGGCAATACAATGGTGCATTTATACAAAAGGAAAGAACAAAGGGGTATGGCATTATGCATAGATCATATAACATAACTAATCATATCATCCAGATGGTGCCCATAAATTATACAATGTGGTCAAGGTCAGTACGATACAACGGTATTGGCTGGCAGTTTTTCCACATAAGAGGAGACTATGGTATTGGGTCAGTACATGTGTCCGACTATGAAAGCCACCTGTCCCATATTTTCTCATATTTTGCAGGGCAACCCCTGTTTTTATAGATACATTTTTTATATGGGAGAGAGCTATTCACATCTTTCTTCCAATTTATCAGAGATGGAGGAGATGATCTCATCCACTGTCTGGCGATCATTTTTCTGGCTGAAAATAACGTTTTGTGAAGAAAAATTTTGGTAAATTTGTCAACGTCCTGTTCTGGGAATATCCCAAGTATACATGGCTTTGGGTTCAAGGTGAGAGGGGAGCCCATGGTGTCATGGAGAAAGTCCACTACCTGTTTCCAAAATCCCTGTATCAGAGGGCACGCCCAAATAAGATGAAAGAAGGTGCCCGGTTCTGTGAGACAGAGGCAACAAGTGGGGGGGCTGTCTCTCTTATATCTAGCAACCCTAATAGGAGTAAGGTAAGCGCGGTGTAAGATGAAAATTTGGGACAGCCTATCTGATAGTTTAGGGGACACTACTTTACAGGTATCTAATGCTTCAGTCCATTCTTCGTCTTCCATTTGGCCCACCTCCCTCTCCCAACGGGTCTTGAGGCGGTAAGCAATTTTAGTGGATGGTGGCATAATGAGCATGTTATAAAAAGTTGAAATTAATTTTTGGGGACCTGTGCCCTTGACCACTGCCACAAGATTATTGAAAGCCGGCTGTGGGGGGGCCTGGGGGAACTGGGACTGCATGGGATGGCGAATCTGGAAAAACCGGAAGAACATAAAGTTTGGGAGTGCAAATTCAGTGCATAAGACATCAAATTGTTTCAATGTTCCATGCGAGAACAGGTGATGTATGTATAATATACCCCCTGATTCCCGGATCTGGAATTTGTAGCAAATGAGGCAGGGTCTTATTATGCCATAATGGGGTATAATCATTAATGTGGGGAATTTCTAGTTTGTTCATGGCAATGTCCCAGATGCGTCTATATTGATAGAGCAGCGACTTACTGTCACCCCTGTGCACAGCACCAGCCACCCCCACCGCTATTGAGCAGATGGGGTCAGAGGTGCGTTGTGTCTTGTTCAGACCTAGTAGGGTGCAGAATCTCTCTCCGTCACCTTTGTCAATATGATATAATTGAGAAAGCTGAGAAGCAATATAGTAACAACTGAGATCTGGTACCGCCTAGATCAGTGGGGTTTTGCAGGATTCTCCAGGCCAATTTATGTCTGGAGGATCCCCAAACAAATGTTTTTAACAAAGATTGCATAATCTTGAAATATTTCAGAGGTAAATAGACTGGAGTGTGCCAGAGGACGTACAGTATTTTGGGTAATATCACCATTTTTATCAAGTTAATGCGTCCCCAGACACCCAGTGGTAATCGAGCCCAGGTTTGCGTTTTAGTCTTAATCAAATTAAATAAAGGTTCTACATTGAGGTTGATGTAGTCTGCTGGAGTTCTAGTTACAAGTACCCCAAGGTATTTGATAAGGGAAACTCTTTGCAACGGAAGACTCGCTTGGGCTTCTGGAGGCGGAAAGCTGTCTATGGGTAGGATTTGGGATTTTTCCCAATTACTTTTAAGTCCAGAGAACGTACTGAATAATTCTATTGTATTCAGTGCAGTCTGGAGTGAGGGACCGGAGTCAGCTAGGTATAACAAAGTGTCATCAGCATACATGCAGATTTTTTCTATGAGGTCCCCCACTCCAAGACCTCTGATCTCTGGGTTTTCCCGTATGGAAATTGCAAGGGGCTCCGCCGCTAGTGCGTATAGTAGTGGGGATAACGGGCAACCCTGCCTCGTGCCACGCGACAAGCCAAACACAGGTGAAGGCCATCCGTTTGCCACCACTCTAGCTTGTGGGTCCTGATAGAGTAATTGGATCCATTTAATAATGTTGGGCCCGAACCCGTAGCATTCCAAGCATTTCCATAGGTACCTCCATTCCACTGAATCAAATGCTTTAGCTGTATCTAAAGCTACTATCACTCGGGAGCCTGCTCCATCATGTAAGGCCTGGAGGTTAATATACAGTCTACGTAAGTTAAATGATGCATTACGGCCTGGCATAAAACCCGCTTGGTCTGTGTGGATTAAAGAAAGGATAATTTGTTTAATACGGTTTGCGAGGACTTTGATGTCTACTTGAAGAAGGGAGATAGGTCTGTAAGAGGCAGGGTACCTGGGTCTTTACCTGGCTTGGGTATCAAGACTATAGTCGCCTCGCGCAGGGAGGGGGGTAACTCAAATGTTTCTAATGCATAATTATATAAGGCCAGTAGTTTAGGTATGAGTAGTTCACTGTATTGAAGGTAAAATTCTACTGGCAGGCCGTCTGACCCCGGGGATTTGGACCTGGCAAACCCCGCTAGAGCTTCAGCAATTTCATCAGTCGTGAGTGGGGCGTCAAGCATCGAAATTTGGTCTTCTGTAAGGCGTGGGAAGGGGATATTTTCTAAAAAGTGGTGTATAACTCCGCAAAAAAATCTCTAAATTTAGCCGTGACTTCGGGGGGATCAGTAAGCAATATACCGTCATCTCCATGTAGAGAGATCACCACCGGTGGTCTATCGTCATTATGTATCAGATAGGCTAGCAATTTGCCCGCTCGCTCACCGTGCTCGAATAGTTTTTGTCTGGAAAAGAAGAGCCTTTGTCTAGCCTTCCCATATGGGGGGTGATGCACCACTCTAGTTTGTAATTTGAGCGAGGCAGCTAGGGCTGGCGTCGGGTTTTGGGCATATGCGTGTTCAGAGGAGGACAGTTCCGCCATCGCCTTATCGATGGCAGCGGCGGAATCTGCCTTCAGCTTATTAATAGAGGAAATCATAGTGGCTCGTACATGTACTTTGAACATTTCCCAAACTACCAACGGGGAGGCAGACCGTTCGTTTTCCAAAATGTACTGCTTCCACGTGTTTACCAGTATGTCATCCTCCGGCAGCAATGACAACCAGAATGGGTTTAAGCGCCAGGCGCGGGATGGTCTGGTTGTAGGGGTGGAAATAGTAATCCAGTAAGGGCTGTGATCGGAAAGGAGTCGAGGGCAAAATGCCACCTCCTTCAGACGTGATGCAAGTATGTGAGAGATCATGATGAAATCTATGCGGGATAACGAGTTGTGTGTGGATGAAAAACATGAGTATGCTAGGCCCTTTGGATATTTATATCGCCAAGTGTCAATCAAATTAAAAGTTGACATTAATTTGGAGAATCTGGTTTGGTGCATGCGACCAGAGGGTGACGTTCCCACTCTGGTTCTGTCCAGGCTGGGATCCAGGACATTGTTAAAATCTCCCAACCAGACAGCTGGTATGGAAGGAAAGTGAGACATAAATGCAAACCCCTCTGTAATGACCTCTGTGCAAAATGGTGGGGGATATAACAAGCTAGTAGAAGAAACGGTTCACCGTAAAGTTTGACCCTTAAGAAAACATAACGCCCTTGGGAGTCAGTTAAAATATTGCACAATTCAAAGTGAATAGATTTGGCCACCAAAATCGAAACTCCTCGTGCATAGGACGTATGAGTGGAATGGTATGCCCATCCGACCCATGGACGGCGGAGGGCCAGCTGCAGTCTCCCCTCGACATGTGTCTCAACCAACGCCGTGATATCTGCCCGATGTTTTTTAAGGAAAGATAGAACTGCTGACCTCTTAATCTTATTTCTGAGCCCCCTCACATTCCACGTAATAAATTGAATAGACATCACGTTGGAGGGGAAGCACATGTAGAAAGTGAATCCAAGCGGCACCGAGCCCCGAGCTCCCATGGGCCAAAAGGGCCCAAGCGGAGGTCTCTGGGCACCGGAGCCGAAACGATCCAGCCAATTTCAAGTAAAACTGAGACCAAAAGCACCCATCTACAAAACATTTGAAATAGCACCATAACATCTATATTGCCATATATCAGAAAAAGAAGAAAAAGAAAAGAACCCCCCCCCCCCCCCCTCCACCCTGCCCTACACCCACCCCAACTGGTGCGGGCATTATCCCAAACTGCGTTAGAACAATCATCTAGGTGACAACCTGTGGATCCGGTAAGACATGCAAAAGTCAAAGTTATCATAGAAATAGATGCCTTGGGAAATTGCAGAGACAAGTGTTGATAACATAATACAGGCATTTCTAATGTCTCCCCTCTGATGGGAAGCTTGTTGACGAGTTTAACTGCAAAACAAGAGACAATCTCACTGGTCCAAACATATCGCCCAGTTGATATGGGGACGAAAAAACGCTGCACTATACATGCGAGTAGTAGGATAGCTGTGGCTCCAGTAAAAATGCAAAAAGAAAAGAGAAAAATGAACAGGGGAATATGAAAATAAAATAAGGGGTAACGGGATCCGTGATCTTGAGAATAGAAACCAGAAGGACCCATCGAGGGAAATTTTTTGAGGAATTATTGGTTGTGTGATTGGGATCTGTTAAGGCGGTCCATGTTGTTATCCATAAGTATTAAGCAAATATGATCCGTCCGAGACCACTTATGAAAACCTCTCCCACGAGGAAGAGGGCGCCAGGAGGTGTGCAGACAAAATTAACCAGTCGGTCAAGGAGGAGAACAAAAAGGGGGGGGATTGTAAAAATATAAGGGATCTTCTTGTAGGTATAGGACCAAGTGACATATAGTGGTCAGCAACCGCCAGGTGAATAGGAGACACTTGTGAGGCAAATGATGTAACAAATGAAGGAGACATATTTCAGTGTCCTGCCCGTGGTGGATTCTCTTGTCTTTCCAGCCATGTTATAACCGCTTCAGGGTCTTCGAAGAAGAGAACGCGGCCCTCACTTTCTATTCTTAGACGTGCAGGGAATAGCATAGAGTATTTTAGGTGTTTAATCCTCAGGCGTCTTTTGGCTTCATTAAATCCCTGGCGGCGGCGCTGTACCTCCGCAGAAAAGTCAGGAAAGATCGCAATCTTCTCATTGCCAAATGGAATGTTGCCATTCTCCCTGGCAAGGCGCAGGGCGGCATCCCTGTCCTTGTAATTCAGGAGCTTCGCTATGAATGTACGGGGGGGGGGCTCCTGGGGGAGGAAGTCTAGCCGGCATACAATTTGCTCTCTCTACCGCCAGCAGCGGGGAAAAGGCCTCTCGCCGGTACGTATTGACCAACAAGTGTTCAAGAAAGTTAGTGGGGTCCTTACCTTCTGCCCCCTCAGGGAGACCGATAAAACGGAGATTACACCTCCTCAAATCGGTTCTCCATATCATCTTGCTTTGCAAATAACTGGTTGATTTGGAGTTGCATGCGATCAGTCCCCACTTGTAATGGCAGGAGGGCTTCTTCCACAACTCCCAGACGGACCTCTGCTGTTGTCACTCTGTCTCTGAGCTTCTGGAGGTCCTGTCTGAGGAGTGAGATGTCCACCTTGACTTCCTCCACCTGGGCGGCCAAAGAGGTTCTGCAGAACGTTATCGCCTTGAGGAGTCTGTCAGTATCGCTTGCTGGGTTTCTCTCCTCGTGTGAGGCGCCGCCATCTTCCTCCGCTCCGTCCTTCTCAGTGCGGCGGTATTGTTCCAGCTTAGCCGCGGCGGACTTCTGAGCCTTCGGCGGGGACATGTCAGCAGTGTCAGTGGGTGGTTAGAGATCCCCCAATAGTGTCCTAGGTCAGGTTAAAATATCACCGGATCACAGGATAAAAGTATTACCGGAGTAATGGACGGAGCTCAAAGATTACGCGTCCTACTCCATGTCTTGCTAGGCCACGCCCCCCGACTTCGATACAACTTCCGCCTGTAGAAATGTATCTAAAGAAAATCTGGAACCAACTGCTTCCTGAACAAAGATTATTGAGGTATACTGAAATTGACACCCCCTGCATCTTTAGCAAGTACAGTACCTGGGTTTGGAGCTTTGCAGACCCTCAGGAGCTGTGGCCAGCCGAAAGAGCAGAGTCACAAAATGAAAAAGACGAGTTTGCAGAAACCTTTGAGCCTGGAAAAAAGCGGCACATGAAGATATGCCAAAATCTACCTCTTGCAGAGAGGTCATCAATGAACAGACTGAGCCTATTTGAAACAGAAGGATGCCCAGTGGCAATGTCCCTATTTGGTTTTGGAACCGCTACCATTTGAGTGTTTGACAATAATGAGCCCATAACTTCTGCTCCAAGAGCCAATGCAAGGCAAAAGACTGACAACTTTGTGGCAGACCCAGAACGTCCCAAGAGGTGTACTTAACCTACCAGGTTTCTGCTGTCTAAAGACAGAGTGAACCACCTCAGAGACTGTCCTAAGATCCTCTGGCCTGAGATTCTCTCAAAACACACCTCACTCAGGAGGGGAAAAGCTTACAGCGCCTGGTATTCCCAAGCAGTCCCATCCAAGTACTAACCAGGCTTGATCCCAGTGACAGCGTGTAATGCAGGGCGCACAGGCACAGCCCCCCCATCTATGCATCCAGCCCCCTAATCTATATGCGAGGCGCTGGACCCATGGATTCCAAATTTTTTTTTTCTGAAACACGTGATTAGAGGCAGAGGCTCTAATAAGCTTCAAAAAAGAGTGGGCCCTGGGCGCAGAGCACTGCGCCTCGAGCCCACCCAGTTGTGTGGCAATAGCAAATGAATATTTGTTATTGTGACACTGATTCTCCTCCTGGCCAATGAGGAAGCGGGTTTTAGACCCGTTTCCCAATTGGCTGAAAGGAGAACTGTTCCAACTGGCCTAGGAGGGCGATGGAGACGCACGTGATGCCTAGGAGGAGACGCAGGGGAAGCCGCAGCACGTTGCCCTGAAGGAAGCGCTGCCCACACCATAGATGGGGTAAATGCTGGGCTTGTAACTGACTGACCAACAGAGGGGGGGGTGGGTGCTGATGATTTGGTGTGGGTAACCCGACTGGGGCAAGGGGGGAGGGGGGGATCTGTGGGTGCACCATTTGCCGCCTCCCCCAAAAAAATTTACCACCAGCCGCAGTCCGTCTGGCGAAAATTTTATGCGTCAGGAAACACTGCATTGTCAAACACCACAATGACTCCGATGTACCCTCGGGAGATGTGGACACCGCTAGATCACTGAACCTGAGAGCAGTGCACCTGCCTCTCCCATCTGCTTCTCCCTTCTGGAGCCATTTTAGCTGGTATAACAGGTAAAACAATGTAGCAACTATATTAGCCAAAACCTAATACAAAGTCTCCCAAGGATACAGGGCTATAACAACGTTGGTCTCCGCTATGCAACCACATAGGTATGCAAGTACCCAGGTATGTCGTTATATTTAAGTATTCTTGCTGTTCATGCATTTATGCATGTAGTCCAAGGCAACTAAGCACATATGTATGCAATTCAATACAATTAAGCACATATGTATGCAGTTCAAATGAAAATATGCCAGCATGCGATTATGCAATATGCGTTTATGGAAGCATGTAAGTATGCGTTCATGCAAGCACACGCTTAAGCATGCAAATATGCGTGCATGCAAACATGCATTTACGCAAACATGCACCTACGCAATAAGCAAGCATGCGTTTATGTAACGTGTTTATGCAAGGAAGCCTGCATTATGCAACATGTGCTTATGCCAACACGCTTCTATGTAAACACGTATACTATGCTGCACCTGCTCAACTGCACCTGGCCCCATACTAGTTTTGCAGGATTAGCCAAGTACATAGGCATCCAATGTTTCCTCTATGCTACTTCAAAACAGCCTAAAAAGAAGCTCCTGCAGACCAAATGCACGCTATTCTGGAGACACAACTCCTTAAAGTGCACCAATACCCGTACAGGGGTGTATCGACAGACAGTTGTACAAGCCCCCCGGATTAAACAGTAAATATACCTTTATGCAGTACATAACCATGACTGGTCACATTGCTCTCCTATAGAAAGTACTTACATTCCATCATGTAGCCATGGGCTGGTTAAGTGTCAGAGTTATGCCTCTGAACAGCACACTGCCCCCAGTGGCCACTGGGAGAAAGGCCAGGCAGTCAGATCTCTTTTTTTTTTTTTTTTTTTTTTAAAGAGAGACTGCAAAATGCAGAATTACCCTTCCTGCTGCAGGACTCTGAGCATAACAGGAGTCCAATCTTCCCCCATCACGATGGGCTCTGTCATAAAAGACCTTCAGGGCCTGGGTCTTCCTGAATCTGGGGTCTACTCTCCTGGACCTGTATAGCACCCTGCAGGAAAGCACCCTGGTTAGAACAAACACTGCACAGGGCTCCATTATGCAGGGTCCAGCACCTTAAGGCCGCATTACAGGCAAACCTCGAGGAATCTTCTCTCCTGTCCAATGAGGCTCGGGTACCATCCATTTTGGCTGACAGCTTTTTTAAATGGCTCGACTGAAGTCCATGATTCTTAATAGAACCTTCAAGTATGCTTCAAGAGCACATGTATCACATCAGTGACCACCTTACAGACACTGGCAAAAACAATGAAGTACTTCCTGTACAGGAGGGGTTATATAGGGGAGGACTACCACTTTAATTCATTTTTAAAATTTAAAGCATTCATCCACGTTTAATTTTGCTGAGAAATCACTTTGACACACACCCCCAGCATTTCTTGATATGGCCATCTTAAGTAAGGGTAGAGGATTTCATGTAGTCCGATGATTTGAAGAGTCATTTACTTCCTGGAATCCATCTGCCCTTAACTCAGGCAGGCAGGAGGGTGTGCTTAGCAGAGAAAACCCCTCCTCCCCTCCTGAAGACTCCTGGGATAGATGACATAATTTGCCTAGGCCTGGAAGCCAGAAAGTGATGAAATGTGCATTTAAAAAACAAAAAAACAAAAAGTAAATCTGATATACTTTCCTATCTATTTACTGATGCTAGCAGCATAAGGATTTACAATAATCAATGTTGATTGAGAGAGTGAAACGCCACTTTATTAATCCTAATGGTTTTCAGTTAGGCTGTGTTCACACTTTTTCGGTGCATTAACACAAAAAGCGTGTTGGCGTGCCTAACTTTACACATTAAAGTAAGTTGTGTTAGGACCGCCTATACATTTGTATGGGCTGCCTAGAACACTGAAACACACCAAGAAAAGGTGGATGTACTTTTTTCTTAAAGGGAAGTGCTACACAATGCAGGGTAGTGTGTTACTGTGTGTTTTGGTACACTAAATATGCATGTGCATTGGCAAGGTGCGTTGGGGTGTCATTTAGGCTCCGTTGACACTTGTGCAACTCCAAAGTTGTGCGATTTCCATTGCAACTTCGATGCAACTTTGGATGGGTGCGACTTGGGTGTGACCTTGGCTGTTGAATTTGACACAACTGTCGCATTGATAACATTAGGATGTGACTTTCATGCCACTTTTGAGAGTTTACATTGCAGTCTAAGACCATCAGGTTGCATTAAAGCAGTGCAGGAACCTGTTTCAAGTTGCATAGATTTGAACGGCTTCCATTGCAATACATGCCACTTTTTCTGTCCAAAGTCACATGGCAAGTTGAACAAGTGTGAACGGAGCCCACGAGTAAAGCTCCATTCACACTTGTGCAACTCCAAAGTCATGCAATTTCCGATGCAACTTTTGATGGGTGTGACTTGAATGCGACCTTGGCTGTTGGCTTTGACTCTGGCACAACAGTCCCATTGATAACATTAAGATGCGACTTTTGAGAGTTTACATAGCAGTCTGTGGCACTCAAATCACATGAAAGCAGTGCAGGATTTTTTTTTAAGTGGCATAGATTTGAACGGCTTCCATTAAAACACACAGGCTGCGAATTGTCACGTGACTTGTGCACACTTGTGCATGTCCAATGTCACACAATTGTGCATGGAGCCTAAAAGGCACTGCAGCACCACAACATGCTTTGCACTAATGTGCATGCCCCAGCAGTGCAAAGGTATGAACCTGGCCTTAAAGTATAACTAAAGGCAAAAGTGATTGTAAAGGCATTCTATGCATTAGGATAAAAAGCCTTCCGTGTGCAGCAGCCCCCACCCCCCCAATACTTTCCTGAGCCCCATGTCCATCTCAGCCATGTTGTAGGATTGTCTGGGCTGCCCGGGACCCCCCCCCCCCCCTTCTGATTGGCTGAGACAGTAGCGTGGCGACTAGGGTTGTCCCGATACCACTTTTTTAGGACCGAGTACAAGTACCGATACTTTTTTTCAAGTACTCGCCGATGCCGATTACCGATACTTTTTTTTAATGTCACGTGACAGTTTTTTTTTTTGCTATTTTTTTTGGGGGGGGGGTGAACGTTGTATGTGTGTGTGGTTTTTTTTTTGTTTTCTTTTACAATTTTTATTTTTTACAATAATATTTTTTTATTATTTATTGTTTTTTTTTTTTTTTTAAATCAGCCCTGTTGGGGGGCTTTGGTGAGATATCAGGGGTCTTAACAGACCTCTGATATCTCCCCCTTGAAACAGAGAAAGAGACAGAGGATAGAGATTCCCCAGTCCCTTTCTCTGCAGCGTCAGCTGCACTGAGAATGAATGGAGAGAAGACAGCGGCTTCTCTCCATTCATAAACTGACACATCGTAATCACAGAAGATTACAATGTTTCAGTTATGTGAATGGACAGAGTCAGCTGACTCTATCCATACACAAAGGAAGGAGGGGGAGGACGGAGGAACTGAGGGGGAGAACGGAGGGAACAGATGAGAGAGGAATGCAGGGGACAGATAAGGATAGAGGAACGGAGGGGGAGAGATAAGGAGAGAGGAACGGAGGGGGAGTACGGAGGGGGACAGATAAGGATAGAGGAACGGAGGGGGAGTACGGAGGGGACAGATAAGGATAGAGGAACGGAGGGGGAGTACGGAGGGGACAGATAAGGATAGAGGAATGCAGGGGACAGCGGAGAGGCACAGAGGAACAGAGGGGGCACGGAGGAGGATGCAGTGACAGTCAGCTGTGAGCGATCACTGCTGTATGTCACTAAAGCTGGTGAAAGCCGCTGGGGGAGAATCCTGTAACTCCCCCACGCGCCGATCACAGCTGTCCTCCAGGTATCGGGGGAAGCATCGGGAGCATTTGCCCGAGTACAAGTACTTGGGCAAATGCTCGGTATCGGTGCCGATACCGATACTAGTATCGGTATCGGGACAACCCTAGTGGCGACATTGGCTCCCGCTGCTGTCAAAGTCAGTCAGCCTAAGGGGAGAGAAAGGGGGTGGGGCCAGGGCTGGGCCGTGGCTCCATGTCTGAATGGACACACAGAGCTGTGACTCGGCTTGGGTGCCCTCATAGCAAGCTGCTTGCTGTGGGGGCACTCAACAGGAGGGAGGGGCCAGGAGTGCCAAAGAGGGTTGCTCTGATCCAGACTGCTCTGTGCAAAACCACTGCAACAGAGCAGGTAAGTATAACAGGTTTGTTATTTTTAACTATAATAAAAAAAACGAGACTTTACAATCACTTTCATTTGCAGAGATTTCCAATCACTTCCCGTTTGGGTATGGGACAAAGTGTAGGGAAGGGAAAACACTGCAATGGGACATAGATGGCGAAAAGGATCTGGACATGCCATTTTTTTTTATTTAGCGTGGCGTTCCCCCTAAAGATTCATACCAGACACAGTGCCTGGTATTGTCAGGGATCAAAGTCGGATTTCTGTTAATTGATGTCGGACGCATGTCAGACTTCAAGACGCAGGGCAAAGTCGGATCCAAAGTGGTACAACTGTCTTGTCGTACCAGCGTGAACCCGGCCTCAAGGCTGGGTTCACACTGATACTACACGACAGTCATAACACTGTCATCCTACTTTGCTCTGCGACATCAGTCCTACATCCAAGGCCGGTGCTACCACTAAGCAAACTAGGCAGCCGCCTAGGGCCCACTGCTGCCTAGGGCGCCCGGCCACTGGTGTTTCTACTCTCTTCTCTCTGCAGCAAGCAACTAAGTCTCAGCATCAGCAGCTAGCCGCCACTCCATTCGCACATAGTGTCAGAGGCAGAGCGGCGGCTGAGGACTGTGTCTGTGTCCCGACTCCCGAATGAATGGAAGCAAACATTCATTGATGGGCACTGGTAGGCTGCATTTGGTGGGCCCTGGGGAGGCTGCATTTGGTGGGCCCTGGGGAGGCTGCATTTGGTGGGCCCTGGGGAGGCTGCATTTGGTGGGCCCTGGGGAGGCTGCATTTGGTGGGCCCTGGGGAGGCTGCATTTGGTGGGCGCTGGGGAGGCTGCATTTGGTGGGCGCTGGGGAGGCTGCATTTGGTGGGCCCTGGGGAGGCTGCATTTGGTGGGCCCTGGGGAGGCTGCATTTGGTGGGCCCTGGGGAGGCTGCATTTGGTGGGCGCTGGGGAGGCTGCATTTGGTGGGCGCTGGGGAGGCTGCATTTGGTGGGCGCTGGGGAGGCTGCATTTGGTGGGCGCTGGGGAGGCTGCATTTGGTGGGCGCTGGGGAGGCTGCATTTGGTGGGCGCTGGGGAGGCTGCATTTGGTGGGCGCTGGGGAGGCTGCATTTGGTGGGCGCTGGGGAGGCTGCATTTGATGGGCGCTTCATTAAAAAGGTGGGGTATACATGGTCAGGGCAAAGGGGTTGGAGTCAGGGGTGGAGCCAGGGGGGGGGGGGCAAAGGTTTTGCCTAGGGCATGGGTCTTCAAACTACGGCCCTCCAGTTGTTCAGGAACTACAATTCCCATCATGCCTAGTCATGTCTGTGAATGTCAGAGTTTTACAATGCCTCATGGGACGTGTAGTTCTGCAACAGCTGGAGGGCCGTAGTTTGAGGGTCCCTGGCCTAGGGTGTCAAAAATCCTTGCACCAGACCTGCCTACATCCATTTGAATTGAATGAACAGGATACTACTTTGATCTGACTTTGTGATAGTAGACTTGTCCTTTGACCAATCAAAACAATCCCAGTGTGACAAATTCCTTTTACTGCTGCTGTAATCACCATGTCGGATGTCACAAGTCAGATGATTAGGATAAGGATACGACTTCAAAGATATTCAGTGGGCTGGAATAGGACCAAAGTGGGACCAAAGTAGTAGTGCAGGGAGCATTTTCAAAGTCGGATCCACTTGTGTCGGACCAGTTAAGACGGCTCTCATAAGGAAACATTGATCTTCACATGTCATGCGACATGAGCTCCCAATATCGGAACGTTTGCCGTACAGTGTGAACCCAGGCTCAATGATCATGAGAACAGTGAGGAATCAGCCCAGAACTACACGGGAGAATCTTGTCAATGATCTCCCCCTGCTTAAGAAAACACATGTACAGGCCTGTCTGAAGTTTGCGAATGAACATCTGAATGATTCAGAGGAGAACTAGGTGAAAGTGTTGTGGTCAGATGAGACCAAAATCGGGGTCTATGGCATTAACTCAACTCAACTCAACTGGAGAAGCAGGAGGAATGCTGCCTATGACCCCAAGAACACCATCCCCACCATCAAACATGGAGGTGGAAACATTATGCTTTGTGGGTGTTTTTGGGGGACAGGACAACTTCACTGCATCAAAGGGATGATGGATGGGGCCGTGCACTGTCAAATCTTGGGTGAGAACCTCCTTCCCTCAGCCAGGGCATGAAAATGGGTCATGGATGGGTATTCCAGCATGACAATGACCGAACACACACAGACAAGGCAACAAAGGAGCGGCTCAAGAAGAAGCACATTAGGGTCCTGGAGTGGCCTAGCCAGTCTCCAGACCTTAATCTCATAAAAAAAATATGTGGAGGGAGCTGTAGGTTCCAGTTACCAAACATCAGCCTCGAAACCTTGATTTATAGAGGATCTGCAAAGAGGAGTGGGACAAAATCCCTCCTGATATGTGTGCAAACCTGGTGGCCATCTACAAGAAACGTCTGACCTCTGTGATTGCCAACAAGTGATTTGCAACTAAGTCATGTTTTGCAATGGGGTCAAATAGTATTTCACTTATTAAAATGCAAATCAATTTATAACTTTTTTGAAATACGTTTTTCTGGATATTTTTGTTGTTATTCAGTCTCTCACTGTTAAAATAAACCTACCATTAAAATTATAGACAGAATATTTGTCAGTGGGCAAATGTATAAAATCAGCAGGGGCTCAAATACGTTTTTCCCCTCACTGTAAGGCTACTTTCACACTGAGGCATTTTTCAGGTGTTTTAGCGCTAAAAACTGCCTGCCATGCCACCCCATTGTGAAAGCCTGAGTGCTTTTACACTGGGACGGTGCGCCTGGGGGATGGGAAAAAAAAAATAGTCCTGCAAACAGCATCTTTGGGGCGGTGTAGGAGTGCTGTATACAGCGTTCCTACACCGCCCCTGCCCATTGGAATGAATGGGCAGCGCTTCGGAAGCTCCGCAACATGGGCGGTTTTAACCCTTTCTTCGGCCACTAGCAGGGGTTAAAAGCGCGCTGCTTGCGGGCAAAAACGAGCGGCGCTTTACCGCCAACGTGGCCGCAGTATAAAAGCTGCCTAAATCTTTGACGGGGGACCTGATGACCGAAATATAGCACAGATGGGGCGGCATGTATGCCCCCCTACCTGGAAATGCTAGATTACGTATATTTACATGATACAGCACAGAGCGGCCGCCCACCGTATATCTACATGGGGCGATCCATAAGCAGTTAGTTAGGGTAAGCCTGGAATTCCACTTTAACTGCAGAAACCCCCAGCTCTCTATATATCAATGTCAGCAATCCCAAGCCTTTGGAAGGGGAGTGTCCTATCCCTGTAGAGGTGAATGGCAGGTGACACTACATACCTTTGCGGAATTCAGCCAGCTCCTCATTCTCCTCCTGCCCTCCATCCTGCTTCTTGTGCTCTGTCAGTGGGACTCTCCCCGTACACAGGGATCTCACATACATGATCTGAGGAGTTCTTCTCCTCACACAGTCCAGGCACCCCACACTGGCCCAGGCCGCCCTGTACCCTCTCCTCACACATTGCAATGCACTGTGTCTGCCCACCACACCCCTCCATAGGCAGGCGGCCACAATCATATTATTACTGATCACTACACATCATGATGACAGGACTCTGCACTACTAAACTCGTTTCACAGCTCAGCGTTCACCACCGCCTACTACTGACATATGCAGACACGCCCCTCTGTGAGGACAAAAGCATGATGGTAGTCGTAGTTTTCACACCGCTCCTCTTTAGTCTTCCCTGAGCACCCAGAACTACAATTCCCGGCATCCTCTACACTCAGCAGGCGGAAGTTTAGGTGACTTCAGAAGGGAACGTGACCTGTGTGAGCTTGCTGGGTTATGTGCGGATGTTCCGTCAGATTAGGCGACCCGCCAGATTTCGTAACGGAAGTGACGTTTCCTCACGGCCATCTTGTTACACCCCGCACTTGGGCACACTAAGCATACAGTCTGAAGTCGCTAAGCGGACATCTTTTTACACCCACCAAAGTCAAATAGGGAGGGTAGACAATGTGTTCAGCAAAGAACTTAGTAGCCCATGCCATAGCACTTCAAGGCCTAGCTGATTTCTGGCATACTGTGCACAGTCTGATACAACCATTGATTTCTGCCTTTGGAACTGTCATTAACAGCACTATATTGTCATTTTCAAGGATAATGTAAAGCAACATGGAAAAGTGCCATTATTGACTTTCATCTAAAAATGTCAGTTGCCTGGCTCTTTGACAAAATCACAGCTCCTGATTAACTACTGGCTGACTGGGCTTTTTCTGGGACTTTTTGTTTACAAGTTGAAATCAGTATATCCCAAACATTATTCATTTTTTTTTTTTTTTTTTTTTTTTTTTTTTAGCAGAGAACCTATGGAATAAAATGGCGATTTTTGCGCATAGGTTTTGCAAATGCAATTTTTTTGGGACAAAATTTCCTTTAAAGCGGAGTTCCACTCAAAATTCGAACTTCCGCTTAGCTGTCTCCACCCCCTCCGGTGCCACATTTGGCACCTTTCTCGGGGGGGGAGAAATGGGAATCTGTTTTTGACAGGTACCATTCCTCACATCCGGAGATGGCGCCGTCTCCCATAAGTATCCCTCTGTCCGTCCCCCTATCCATCCCAATGTCCCCCTGTCCATCCCCCTATTCACCCCGCTGTCCCCCCTTCCATCCCCCTATTCACCCCACTGTCCCCCTGTCCATTCCCCAATCCATCCCACTGTCCCTCTGCCAATCCCCCTATTCATCCCACTGTCCCCCTGCCCATCCCCCTATTCATCCCACTGTCCCCCTGTCCATCCTCCTATTCATCCCACTGTCCCTCTGTGCATCCCCCTATCCATCCCCCTATTCATCCCACTGTCCCCCTGTCCATCCCCCTATCCACCCCACTGTCCCCCTGTCCATCTCCCTATTCATCCCATTGTCCCCCTGTCCATCGCCCTATTCACCCTACTGTCCCCCTGTCCATCCCCCTATCCATCCCATTGTCCCCCTGTCCATCCCCCTATTCATCCCACTGTCCCCTGTCCTGTCCATCCCCCCATTCATCCGGCGGTCCCCCTGTCCATCCCCCTATCTATCCCGCTGTCCCCCTGTCCATCCCACTGTCCCCCTGTCCATCCCCCTATCCATCCCACTGTCCCCCTGTCCATCTCCCTATTCATCCCACTGTCCCCCTGTCCATCCCTCTATTCATCCCACTGTCCCCCTGTCCATCCCCCTATTCATCCCACTGTCCCCTGCCCTGTCCATCCCCCTATTCATCCCGCTGTCCCCCTGTCCATCCCTCTATCTATCCCGCTGTCCCCCTGTCCATCCCCCTATTCATCCCACTGTCCCCCTGTCCATTCCCCTATCCATCCCACTGTCCCCATGTCCATCCCCCTATTCATCCCACTGTCCCTCTGTCCATCCCCCTATCCATCCCCCTATTCATCCCACTGTTCTCCTGTCCATCCCACTATCCATCCCACTGTCCCCCCGTCCATCCCCCTATTCATCCCACTGTCCCTCTGTCCATCCCCCTATTCATCCCCCTATCCATCCCACTGTCCTCCTGTCCATCCCACTGTCCCCCTGTCCATCAAACTATCCATCCCACTGTCCCCCTGGCCATCCCCCTATTTGTCCCCCTGTCCGTCCCCCTATCCATCCCACTGTCCCCCTGTCCATGCCCCTATTCATCCCACTGTCCCCCTGTCCATGCCCCTATTCATCCCACTGTCCCCCTGTGCATCCCATTGTCCCCCTGTCCATCCCCCTATCCATCCCACTGTCCTCCTGTCCATCCCATTGTCCCCCTGTCCATCACCCTATCTATCCCACTGTCCTCCTGTTCATCCCACTGTCCTCCTGTCCATCCCCCTATCCATCCCACTGTCCCCCTGTCCATCCCCCTATTCATCCAACTGTCCCCTTGTCCATCCCCCTATTCATCCCACTGTCCCCTGCCCTGTCCATCCCCCTATTCATCCCGCTGTCCCCCTGTCCATCCCTCTATCTATCCCGCTGTCCCCCTGTCCATCCCCCTATTCATCCCACTGTCCATCCCCCTATCCATCCCACTGTCCCCATGTCCATCCCCCTATTCATCCCACTGTCCCTCTGTCCATCCCCCTATCCATCCCCCTATTCATCCCACTGTTCTCCTGTCCATCCCACTGTCCCCCCGTCCATCCCCCTATTCATCCCACTGTCCCCCTGTCCATCCCCCTATTCATCCCCCTATCCTCCTGTCCATCCCACTGTCCCCCTGTCCATCCCACTATCCATCCCACTGTCCCCCTGGCCATCCCCCTATTTGTCCCCCTGTCCGTCCCACTATCCATCCCACTGTCCCCCTGTCCATCCCCCTATTCATCCCACTGTCCTCCTGTGCATCCCATTGTCCCCCTGTCCATCCCCCTATCCATCCCACTGTCCTCCTGTCCATCCCATTGTCCCCCTGTCCATCCCCCTATTTGTCCCCCTGTCCGTCCCCCTATCCATCCCACTGTCCCCCTGTCCATCCCCCTATTCATCCCACTGTCCCCCTGTGCATCCCATTGTCCCCCTGTCCATCCCCCTATCCATCCCACTGTCCTCCTGTCCATCCCATTGTCCCCCTGTCCATCCCCCTATCTATCCCACTGTCCTCCTGTTCATCCCACTGTCCTCCTGTCCATCCCACTGTCCCCCTGTCCATCCCCCTATCTATCCCACTGTCCTCCTGTTCATCCCACTGTCCTCCTGTCCATCCCACTGTCCCCCTGTCCATCCCCCTGTTCATCCCACTGTCCCCCTGTCCATCCCCCTATTCATCCCACTGTACCCCTGTCCATCCCCCTATCCATCCCAATGTCCCCCTGTCCATCCCCCTATCCATCCAACTATCCATCCCACTGTCCCCCTGTCCATCCCCCTATTCATCCCACTATCCATCCCACTGTCCCCCTGTCCATCCCCCTATTCATCCCACTGTCCCCTTGTCCATCCCCCTATTCATCCCACTGTCCCCCTGTCCATCCCTCTATCCATCCCACTGTCCCCCTGTCCATCCCTCTATCCATCCCACTGTCCCCCTGTCCATCCCCTTATCCATCCCACTGTCCCCCCGTCCACCCCCCTATCCCCCCGTCCATTCCACTGTCCCCCTGTCTATCCCCCTATTCATCCCACTGTCCCCCTGTCTATCCCTCTATCCATCCCATTGTCCCCCTGTCCATCCCACTATAAATCCCACTGTCCCCCTGTCCATCCCCCTATCCATCCCACAGTCCCCCTGTCCATCCCCCTATTCATTCCACTGTCCCCCTGTCCATCCCTCTATCCATCCCACTGTCCCCCTGTCCATCCCCTTATCCATCCCATTGTCCCCCCATCCATCCCCCTATTCATCCCACTGTCCCCCCGTCCATCCCCCTATTCATCCCACTATCCCCCCGTCCATCCCCCTATCCATCCCACTGTCCCCCCGTCCATCCCCCTATTCATCCCACTGTCCCCCCGTCCATCCCCCTATTCATCCCACTGTCCCCCTGTCCATCCCTCTATCCATCCCATTGTCCCCCTGTCCATCCCCTTATCCATCCCACTGTCCTCCTGTCCATCCCCCTGTCCATCCCACTGTCCCCCGTCCATCCCCCTATTCACCCCACTGTCCCCCTGTCCATCCCCCTATCCATCCGACTGTCCCCCTGACCATCCCCCTATTCATCCCACTGTCCCCCTGTCCATCACCCTATTCACCCCACTTTCCCCCTGTCCATCCCCCATCCATCGCATTGTCCCCCTGTCCATCCCCCTATTTATCCCACTGTCCCCCTGTCCATCCCCCTATCCATCCCCCTGTCCATCCCACTGTCCTCCTGTCCATCCCCCTATTCATCACACTGTCCCCCTGTCCATCTCCCTATTCATCCCACTGTCCCCTGTCCATCCCCCTATTCATCCCATTGTCCCGCTGTCCATCTCCTATTCATCCCACTGTCCCCCGTCCATCCCCCTATCCATCCCACTCCCACTGTCGCCCGTCCATCCCCCTATTCATCCCACTGTCCCCCTGTCCATCCCCCTATTCATCCCACTGTCCCCCTGTCCATCCCCCTATCCATCCCACTGTCCCCCGTCCATCCCCCTATTCATCCCACTGTCCCTCCGTCCATCCCCCTATTCATCCCACTATCCCCCCGTCCATCCCCCTATCCATCCCACTGTCCCCCCGTCCATCCCCCTATTCATCCCACTGTCCCCCTGTCCATCCCTCTATCCATCCCATTGTCCCCCTGTCCATCCCCTTATCCATCCCACTGTCCTCCTGTCCATCCCCCTGTCCATCCCACTGTCCCCCGTCCATCCCCCTATTCACCCCACTGTCCCCCTGTCCATCCCCCTATCCATCCGACTGTCCCCCTGACCATCCCCCTATTCATCCCACTGTCCCCCTGTCCATCACCCTATTCACCCCACTTTCCCCCTGTCCATCCCCCATCCATCGCATTGTCCCCCTGTCCATCCCCCTATTCATCCCACTGTCCGCCTGTCCATCCCACTGTCCTCCTGTCCATCCCCCTATTCATCCCACTGTCCCCCTGTCAATCCCCCTATTCATCCCACTGTCCCCCTGTCCATCCCCCTATTCATCCCACTGTCCCCTGTCCATCCCCCTATTCATCCCATTGTCCCGTTGTCCATCTCCTAATCATCCCACTGTCCCCCGTCCATCCCTCTATCCGTCCCACTGTCCCCCTGTCCATCCCCATATTCATCCCACTGTCCCCCTGTCCATCCTCCTATCCATCCCACTCCCACTGTCGCCTGTCCATCCCCCTATTCATCCCACTGTCCCCCTGTCCATCCCCCTATTCATCCCACTGTCCCCCTGTCCATCCCCCTATCCATCCCACTATCCCCCGTCCATCCCCCTATTCATCCCACTGTCCCCCTGTCCATCCTCCTATCCATCCCACTGTCCCCCGTCCATCCCCCTATTCATCCCACTGTCCCCCTATCCACCCCCCTATTCATCCCACTGTCCACCTGTCTATCCCCCTATCGATCCCACTGTCACCCTGTCCATCCCCCTATCCATCCCAATGTCCCCCTCTCCACCTCACTATCCATCCCACTGTCCCCCTGGCCACCCCCCTATTAGTCCCCCTGTCCGTCCCCCTATTCATCCCACTGTCCCCCTGTGCATCCCATTGTCCCCCCGTGCATCCCCCTATCCATCCCACTGTCCCCCTGTCCACCCCCCTATCCATCCCACTGTCCCCCTGCCCATCCCCCTATTCATCCCACTGTCCCCCTGTCCATCACCCTATTCACCCCACTTTCCCCCTGTCCATCCCCCATCCATCGCATTGTCCCCCTGTCCATCCCCCTATTCATCCCACTGTCCTCCTGTCCATCCCCCTATTCATCCCACTGTCCCCCTATTCATCCCACTGTCCCCTGTCCATCCCCCTATTCATCCCATTGTCCCGCTGTCCATCTCCTATTCATCCCACTGTCCCCCGTCCATCCCTCTATCCATCCCACTCCCACTGTCGCCCATCCATCCCTCTATCCATCCCACTCCCACTGTTGCCCGTCCATCCCCCTATTCATCCCACTGTCCCCCTGTCCATCCCCCTATTCATCCCACTGTCCCCGTCCATCCCCCTATTCATCCCACTGTCCCCCTGTCCATCCTCCTATCCATCCCACTGTCCCCCGTCCATCCCCCTATCCACCCCCCTATTCATCCCACTGTCCACCTGTCCATCCCCCTATCGATCCCACTGTCACCCTGTCCATCCCCCTATCCATCCCAATGTCCCCCTCTCCACCCCACTATCCATCCCACTGTCCCCCTGGCCACCTCCCAATTCGTCCCCCTGTCCGTCCCCCTGTGCATCCCATTGTCCCCCTGTGCATCCCCCTATCCATCCCACTGTCCCCCTGTCCACCCCTCTATCCATCCCACTGTCCCCCTGTCCATCCCCCTATTCATCCCACTGTCCCCCTGTCCATCCCCTATCCATCCTATTGTCCCCCTGTCCATCCCCCTATCCATCCCACTGTTCCCTGTCCATCCCCTTATTCATCCCACTGTCCAACTGTCTATCCACCTGTCCATCCCAATGTCCCCCTGTCCATCCCCCTATCCATCCCAATGTCCCCCCCGTCCATTCCCCTATCCATCCCAATGTCCCCCTGTCCATTGCCCTATCCATCCCACTGCCCCCCTGTTCATCCCCCCCCCTATCCATCCAGGTGAGGGAATCCAGGTGAGGGGCACTCACCTGGAGCCCCTCCCCCATCACCAAGCAGTATGACTGCTCATTCCAGTGAAGTGGTGCCACCACATGCCAAAAGTCACCCCGATCCCGAGCACCCGATCCCATCACCCTGACCCTGTCACCCTGATCCCGAGCAACCCAGACCCATCACCCTGATCCCGTCACCCTGATACCAGGCACGCCAGGCCCATCAACCTGACCCTGAGTACCCCAGGCCCATCACCCTGATCCCGAGCAGTTCATCACCCTGATCCCAAGCAGTCCAGACCCATCACCCTCACCCCGAGCAGCCCAGACCCATCACCCTGATCCCGAGCAGCCCAGACCCGTCACCCTGATCCCAAGCAGCCCAGACCTGTCACTCTGACCCCGAGCAGTCCAGACCCATCACTCTGACCCCGAGCAGCCCAGACTCGTCACCCTGATCCCAAGCAGCCCAGACCCGGCACCCTGATCCCGAGCAGCACAGACCCGTCACCCTGATCCCGAGCAGCCCAGACCCGTCACCCTGATCCCGAGCAGCCCAGACCCGTCACCCTGATCCCGAGCACCCCAGACCCGTCACCCTGATCCCGAGCAGCCCAGACCCGTCACCCTGACCCCGAGCAGCCCAGACCCATCACCCTGACCCCGAGCAGCCAGGACCCGTCACCCTGACCCATCACCCTGATCCCGAGCAGCCCAGACCCCTCACCCTGATCCCGAGCACCCCAGACCCGTCACCCTGACCCCGAGCAACCCAGACCTGTCACCCTGACCCCAAGCAGCCCAGACCCGTCACCCTGACCCTGAGCAGCCCAGATCCATCACCCTGATCCCGAGCAGCCCAGACCTGTCATCCTGATCCCGAGCAGCCCAGACCCGTCACCCTGACCCCGAGCAGCCCAGACCCATCACCCTGACCCCGAGCAGCCCAGACTCGTCACCCTGACCCATCACCTTGATCCAGAGCAGCCCAGACTCGTCACCCTGATCTCGAGCACCCCAGACCCGTCACCCTGACCCCGAGCAACCCAGACCTGTCACCCTGACCCCGAGCAGCCCAGATCTGTCACCCTGACCCTGAGCAGCCCAGATCCATCACCCTGATCCCGAGCAGCCCAGACCTGTCACCCTGATCCCGAGCACCCTAGACCCATCACCCTGATCCCGAGCACCCCAGACCCGTCACCCTGATCCCTGATTTTTTTTTAGGAAAGACCCTAGGGAATAAAATGGCTGTCGTTGCAATATTTTATGTCACACGGTATTTGTGCATCGGTCTTTCAAACGCAATTTTTTTGGAAAAAAATCTACTGAATTAAAAAAAAAAAAACACAAAAGTTACCCCAATTTGCTTTGTAAAATGTGAAAGATGATATTACGCCAAGTAAATATATACCTAACATGTAACGCCTTAATAATGCGCACGCTCGTGGAATGACAGCAAACTATAGCACTTAAAAAATGTCCATAGGCGACACTTTAAAAATGTGTACAGGTTGTCAGTTTAAAATTACAGAGGAGATCTGGTGATAGAATCGCGGCAATACCGCACATGTTTGGTTTGAATGCTGTTTACATATGCGAGTGTGATCTACGTATGTATTCACTTCTGCATGCGAGCATGGGGGGATGGGGGGGCGCTTTAAAATTATTCATTTTTTTATTGTTTATTTATTTTTCTACACTTTTCCTTAATTTTTTTTTTATTGTTTGATCACTTTTATTCCTATTAGAAGAAATGTACTGGTCCTCTTTATGGGAAGATCTGGGGTCTATAAGTGCCCCCCACCCCCACATCTCTGCTCTAGACTGAAAAGCCTAAGATTAAAAAAAGAAAAAATGATCTCAGGCTTCAAAGAAAAAAAACTACAGTTAACATCTGCCGGCGCTGGAAGTGACGTCATGGCGTCGCTTCCAGCCTCCGAGGGTCATAGATGGCCGAGGACCATTAGGTCCACAGCTAGCTCTATGGTAAACTGCTGCCACCGTTTTCCGGCTCCCCAATCGCACGGGAGAGCTGTAGGAGGCAGGAGGCTGCTTGTAAAAGCAGTCAAGCGGCTAAATAGATGCTATGACGGCTTTTACTTTGCAGGGAATTGCCAGCTGGAAACAAAGATATTTGAATGAGGCCTGCAGCTGCACCCATCATACCGATATATCCACTCAAAGTACATGACGTCATATGACATCCACCCGGGGGAAGTGGTTAATAATAACAATAATATTATTTTAGTATTATTTTTATTTATTTTTAATTTGCAGGAGCCAATCAAAGGAGTTGTGTGCCAATATGATGACAGGGAGCATGCTGATAAGAGGAGAGTGCAGAGTGATGCTGGCTGTGAAATGTTCCCGGATACCTGCAGCAGGATTCCTGTTTCAGCGCACAATAGGTCAGTAGATATCCCCGTCAGTGTCAAAATGGAGGGGGGGGGGGGGTTATCGGTGTAATATTACTGCTGGGAGGGAGTATTGGTGTAATATTCCTGCTGGGGGAAGTATGGGTGTAATATTCCTGCTGGGGGAAGTATGGGTGTAATATTCCTGCTGGGGGGACGCCAGTGTCAGGATTGTGGGATGTAATATTCCTGCTGGAAAGTGTATCTGTGTAATGTTCCTGCTGGGGGGGGGGGGGGGGGGGAGTATGAGTGTAATATTCCTGCTGGAAGGAGTATTGGTGTAATGTTCCTCCTGGGGGGAGTATGGGTTTAATATTCCTGCTGGAGAGAGTATTGGTGTAATGTTCCTCCTTGGGGGAGTATGGGTTTAATATTCCTGCTGGAGAGAGTATTGGTGTAATGTTCCTCCTGGGGGGAGTATGGGTGTAATATTCCTGCTGGGGGGAGTATCAGTGTAATGGTGGGGTGTCAGTGTATTATTCCTGCTGGGGGGGGTGTATGGATGTAATATTCCTGCTGGGCAGTGGTGTCACTATGAGGGGATGGGGGGTGCGGCCCACACCTGGGTGACACCCGCCATAGGGGTGACACCAGGGGCGCATCATTCATCTCTGTGCAGTGTGTGCGGGGCTGAGCCACACTGCACACATTGTTGTCTGGAACAAATCTGAGCCCCACAGGTGCGCCTATGACTGCCAGCTGCTCATGTCATATTAACCCCCACACACAGCACACAAATCCGCTCTGAGTCACAATGCCTCAGCTGAGCAGCACTGCAGACTCTGCTTGCCCCATCTCTCCTGATCAACAAAAGCTATCACAGTACTGACCAGCAGCAGCATCGGCCAATTGGAAGAGCTTGGGAAAGACATCCTCTGCCCAGCAGTATCTCTGAGAGACAGATGGGGTGGGCCATGTGTATGACAGCTCTACTGTCCTGGTGGCAGCTCCTTACATAATCCACACTGCATACCTTCTGTGAGTTGTAGCTGCTCTTCGGCAGAAGCCCCTCTGTCCTCTCTTCTGTTCTGTGTAACATGCAGGACCCAGCAGAGGCAGAAGACAGCGGACAGAGGGAGAAGAACCGGAGAGGGCTAGAAGACATCAGTGGAGAGTGGAGAGTGGAGAAGACCCAGGGAGGGGAGAAAAACCAACAGAGGCAGAAGACGTCAGTGAAGGAGGCAGTGAGCGGAGCCGGAGAGGGGAGGGGAGATCGGAGGAGACAACGGAGCTGCCTTAATAAATTACTTTAAAAATAAGTGTAATGTGTTTTATTTTTGACACTTTTTTCAGGTGAATGGGTAGGGGTATAATGTACCCCATACTCATTCACATAAGGTGGGGGGCTGGGATCTGGGGGCCCCCAGGCCCGGATTTACTCCCTTTGCCGCCCCAAGGCCAGGTCCTTCAATGCCACCCCCCCCCCCCACACACACACACACACACACACCACGTCCTTTATCGATGACTTCTACAATAGATCAATTAAAAACATATCTCCACACACGAGAACACTGAAAATAACTGGCTTTAATTGTACAGACTAAAAATACTTCAGGGTAAGCGCGCGAGGGGTAAGGATTTTTCGCAGGCAAATTTTCAAGGCAATGGCTGGTGTTAGTGCTTCAATCATCCCCGGCACCATAGTTGTTATGGTGTCAGGATGATTGAAACACATTATTTCTATCATTACATTGTAATATAAACTGAAATAGTTCAACTCACCATAATGCAGAATCATTGGGAGCCCTGAGCGTGTCACTTGCCACCATCTCTTGTCACTTGCCACTATGCCTGCCACCAGATGGGGATGTCACTTGCCACGCTGCCTGCCACCAGATGGGGATGTCACTTGCTACGCTGCCTGCCACCAGATGGGGATGTCACTTGCTACGCTGCCTGCCACCAGATGGGGATGTCACTTGCCACGCTGCCTGCCACCAGATGGGGATGTCACTTGCCACGCTGCCTGACACCAGATGGGGATGTCACTTGCCACGCTGCCTGCCACCAGATGGGGATGTCACTTGCCACGCTGCCTGCCACCAGATGGGGATGTCCCTTGCCACGCTGCCTGCCACCAGATGGGGATGTCACTTGCCACCATGCCTGCCACCAGATGGGGATGTCACTTGCCACCATGCCTGCCACCAGATGGGGATGTCACTTGCCACCATGCCTGCCACCAGATGGGGATGTCACTTGCCACCATGCCTGCCACCAGATGGGGATGTCACTTGCCACAATGCCTGCCACCAGATGGGGATGTCACTTGCCACCATGCCTGCCACCAGATGGGGATGTCACTTGCCACCAGATGGGGATGTCACTTGCCACCAGATGGGGATGTCACTTGCCACCAGATTGGGATGTCCCTTGCCATGCTGCCTGCCACCAGGAGGAGGGCGGAACAGCGGTGCGGGCAATGAGAGATGTCATCTTTCTCCCCCGCCGCAGCACCGCTACTTGCTACTCTCAATTTTTTCAAAAATGGCGCCGGGCGGCGCAATCACGCTACTGCGCATGCGCCGCCCAGCCGAGCGCTTACGAGTTTTCCCGAGCCCGGCCGGCTTCGGAACGGCGCATGCACCGTTTCGTGGTCGGCTCGCGGCCATCTTTTCTATGGGCACTGGTGCCCATAATAGACTGTAATCGGCAGGGGGGGGCGGCCGCGAAGTCGCTGCAGGAGCGGCGCCGCCCCTACACCACTGCCACCCCGAGGCCTGGCCTCGGTGGCCTTGTGGCTAATCCGGCCCTGGGGGGCCCCCTTGTTAAAGGGGGCTTCCAGATTCCGATAAGATTCCGATAAGCCCCCCACCCGCAGACCCCGACAACCAACGGCCAGGGTTGTCGAGAAGAGGCTCTTGTCCCCCCTGCCCCAAAGCACCCACCCCCCCCCCATGTTGAGGGCATGTGGCCTGGTACAGTTCAAGAGGGGGGCGCTTGTCCCCACCCCCTTTCCTGACCTTCCAGGCTGTGTGCTCGGATAAGGGTCTGGTATGGATCTTGGGGGGGACCCCAACGCCGTTTTTTCAGCGTGGGGTTCCCCTGAAAATCCATATCAGACCGAAGGGCCTGGTATGCTCTTGGAGGGGGAACCCATGCTGTTTTTTTTTAACACCTTGTGTGGAGTTCCCCCTAAAGATTCATACCAGACACAGTGCCTGGTATTGTTGGGGAGCAAAGTCGGATCCCTGTTCATTGAAGTTGGACTTCAAGTCGCAGGGCAAAGTCGGATCCAAAGTGGTACGACTGTCGAGTCATACCAATGTGAACCCAGCCTTAGATAGATGATAGACTAAACAGTAGATCTGGCGCTGTTATTAAATTATACCAGGAGTCTAAATTGCTCCAATGATAAACTCTAGCCAATAACTTTTTTCAAATAAATAAATAAACAATCCTTAGTACAAAAAGTATGTGACATGTAAACATAAAGTGTAAAAATTACAAGAAAAACAGAAATGCAAGGCACGCAGACCTAGTGCTCTTTTATACAAAAATTTCTTCTTATTAAATTATCTCTGGTAATGCACTAGGTGTGTGTGCCTTCCATTTCTGTTTTTCTTGTAGTTCCTTTCGGATTACCCCATCTGAGAAAGGCAGCATCCACCTAGTTTTGGGATATCATATATACCTTTCACACCACCATTTTATCTGTTACTCTTTTTTTTTTTTTTTTTAATTTTATTTAGCATATCCAAAGTTAAACATACAAGACATCGGGTAGGTATTACAATGAATTCCACAATGATCCAGACAATAGTGTAACCATCAGCAGTCTATGACCACAATGTCCTGAATCTCCAACCCTACCCCGTACTCAGTATAGTTTCTTTCTTTTTATTTATTTATTTATTTATTTTTGTTTTGTTTTATGTTTTAACAGTAGAAAACAAACAGTTCAACAACCCCCCCCCCCAACTTGCCCCTTAGGAGAAGGAAGTAACCGATCACCCCTATTCCGTTAAGGGCAGAACCCCCCCCCCCCCCCAGGGGTTTATTTTAGAAACCATGGACAATGGGATAGAACTGTACAAACCCTACATCCTTCTAACTTCAATGTTCATTTGTCAGTGCATTGTGCTCATATTCCCACCCTCTGGCGGAACTCTGCCATTGGGATTACACTCCTAGGTATAGCCGCAACTCTAGGCCCCTTCTTCCTCCAGTGTGTTCTTGGAGTCCACCCATCTAAACCATACCGTCCTGAATTTCTTGCGGGTACCCCTGGCCTCATACGTCATTCTATATAAAAGTACATCTGCATTTATTACTTTTACCCACATCCCTACTGTTAGCTGTTCTCCATAGATCCAGTGCCGGGCTATAAGTTTTCTTACTCCAAAAGTATAAAATCCTAAGGAACAGTTTAGTGTATACATTCATCTTCTCCAGGTCAAAGACCCCCTGGAGGCAGTGTAGGGGAGAACATATATTAGGTAGGTCACTTGAGACCATAAAGGTCTTATTTTAGTGCATTCCCATACCATATGGATGAATGTCCCTTCCGCCCCCATACATTTATGACACACTGCAGAGTCTCTCTTATGCATTTAATATAATCTAGTTGGTGTGTAGTACATCTGCTGAAAGTATCAAAGTTGAATCATCTTATCCGTGGAAGAGATGACAGGTACAAGATAAGTATCGAGAGCTTCCTGGCATAACTCCTCAGTTCTCCGAACAGCGAACAATTTGGAGTGTTCGCGGCAAATTCGAAAGCCGCGGAACACCCTTTAAAAGTCTATGGGAGAAATCAAAAGTGCTAATTTTAAAGGCTTATATGCATGGTATTGTCATAAAAAGTGTTTGGGGACCTGGGTGCTTAAAGTGAAACAATAAAAGTGTAATATTCCTTTAAATTTCGTACCTGGGGGTGTCTATAGTATGCCTGTAAAGGGGCGCATGTTTCCCATGTTTAGAACAGTCTGACAGCAAAATGACATTTCAAAGGAAAAAAAGTAATTTAAAACTACTCCCGGCTATTAAGGAATTGCCGGTCCGACAATACACATAAAAGTTCATTGATAAAAACGGCATGGGAATTCCCCACAGGGGAACCCCGAACCAATATTAATTTTTAAAAAAATGACGTGGTAGGTCCCCCTAAATTCCATACTACACCCTTCAGGTCTGATATGGATATTAAGGGGAACCCCGGACAAAATTTAAAAAAAAAATGGCGTGGGGTCCCCCTCAAAATCTATACCAGCCCCTTATCCGAGCACGCAACCTGGCAGGCCACAGGAAAAGAGATGCCGGACGAGAACACCGGAGGAAGAACCAGAAGAACCAGAAGAAGAAGAAGATGGAGGAAGAAACTGAAGAAAGATAGAAGATAGAAAAAAGAAGATAGAAGATAGAAGATAGAAGAAAGAAGATAGAAGAAAGAAGAAGCATTTAAATAAAGGAATTGTCAAAAACTGTCTCCTGTCATTTTTAACATTTTGGACAGTTTTTTTGTGAAATGGTAGGGGTACCCCTTACCATTTCACACAGGGGGGAGGGCCAGGACCTGGGGGTCCCCTTGTTAAAGCCCCCTGCCCGCAGACCCCCACAACCACCGGGCAAGGGTTGTGGGGATGAGGCCCTTGTCCCCATCAACATGGGGACAAGGTGTTTTTGGGGGGCTACCCCAAAGCACCCTCCCAATTTTGAGGGCATGTGGCCTGGTACGGTTCAGGAGGGGGGTGCTCTCTCGTCCCCCCCTCTTTTCCTGCAGCCTGCCAGGTTGTGTGCTCGGATAAGGGTCTGGTATGGACTTTTGGGGGGACCCCACACCATTTTTTTTTAATTTTGGCGCGGGGTTCCCCTTAAAATCCATACCAGACCTGAAGGGTCTGGTATAGATTTTGAGGGGGACCCCACGCCATTTTTTAAATTAAATTTTGGCCGGGGTTCCCCTTAATATGCATACCAGACCGGAAGGGCCTGGTATGGAATTTAGGGGGACCCCCACATCATTTTTTTAAAATTAATTTTGGTTCGGGGTTCCCCTGTGGGGAATTCCCATGCCATTTTTATCAATGAACTTTTATGTGTATTGTCGGACCGGCAATTCATTAATAGCCGCAAGTAGTTTTAAATGACTTTTTTTCCTTTGAAATGTCATTTTGCTGTCAGACTGTTCTAAACAAGGGAAACATGCGCCCCTTTACAGGCATACTATAGACACCCCCCAGGTACTAAATTTAAAGGAATATTACACTTTTATTGTTTGACTTTAAGCATTATTAAAATCACTGCTCACGAAAAAACGGCTGTTTTTAAAACTTTTTTTTGCATTGATCCATGTCCCCTGGGGCAGGACCCAGGTCCCCAAACACTTTTTATGACAATAACTTGCATATAAGCCTTTAAAATTAGCAATTTTCATTATTCATGTTCATGTCCCATAGACTTTAACGGTGTTCGCGTGTTCAAACAAATTTTTTGCCTGTTCACAAGTTCTGGTGCGAACCGAACAGGGGGATGTTCAGCTCATCCCTACTCCTCAGACAACTCCAGTACAAAAGCCACCCATTGAGCCCTGGCCTTGGCTAGCAACCCCTTGTTCCCGGGACCCACTACCCTATAATACCTAGAGATTTGTTTGGCTGGATCCGGATCAATTAGAACCTTCTCTAGAGCCGTATTCTGTACCTGAAGCTCCCTGCTCCCAAATTGAGCCACCGCTGCATGCTGCAGCTGAGCATAGCAGAAATGCCACATCCTGGGTATGCCAAATTGTTCCTGCAATTGTGTAAAAGTGGACAATCCGTTGTCCTGTCATATATAATGTAGATACTTTATACCATGCTTTGCCCATATCTGTCCGTCTGTTAATTTAAAAAACTCCTCCAAGGATTTATTACACCACAAAGGGCTATTTGGGGATAGACGTAAGGGCCCATCCTTCATCCGTTGGGAACAGAGATGGAATATTTTGCCAGGAAGCGCCATGACTGACCCCACCTTCCTCCCCGGGATCCCCTTCCTGTAAACCATGTTTAGTAGGGTTTCTTGCAAGGTGGCAACCGCTGCTTCCAGTAAAGTAGTGGCATGACATCTGTAACTCTACCTTGGAAGACCTATTAACGCTGGAAGTGACTGTGTTTTTTGTATAAAGTGTAAAAATATAAAGTGACAAGTAATGGCGGCAAGAATTTGTGAATAAAAAATAATTAAATTAAAACATATGAGTGAAGCTGCCCCTTTAAGAGTGGATAAGATCACTCCAATTTAGTGAAAAAAATATATAAGGAAAGGTGTGGCGCTATCTCATAATAAACCTTCATGCATTAATGGTGTCAAATTCACATCAAACAGCAAAAAAACTTATATAACCATTAAAAAAAGTCCAAATAAAATTCTTCAATAATAATAAATCTTCACATAAAAAGAAGAAGCGAAAAAAGTACAATCAATGATTCAGAGCAGATATAAGCCTCCAAGTAGTGCTCCACCAAAATTATGCATAACAAATGCACACTCACCAGAACCTTATATCAAAAAAGCCTAATATGAATGTAGAATCTCTCTCAATCAGCAGCATAGGTGACAACGATTCCTGTAGCTTTAGTGGAAATCAGGGAATATAGCTCGGGAGAAAAGATATGCAATCATAGCGCAACATGTTTGATACCAAGGGGAACAAGCAAACATATAAGGAACATATAAGGAAATGCACACTTACATTAACATGTGCTATAAGTTAGCACTGTCATGTATAGCTTGAGGTAGATACGCCCGCTGTTCAACCAGCCGCGGTGTGCGTTTCATAACAGCAGGGTAAGGAACCAGAAGATCCATATATGACGTCAGTGTAGAGCGGACATACAGCCTCTATGCATTTTGTGTTATACACGTCATCAGAAAGCTATTGAAGTATTTTATTTGAACTTTTTTCATGGTTATATTTTGTTCTTGATTTTTTTTTTTTTTTGCCGTTTGATGTGAATTGGACACACTATTAATGGATGAAAGTTTATTATGAGATAGCTCCACACCTTTCCTTATATATTCATGTAAACATAAAGTGACTGATGCTTAGAATGCGGCTAATACTCTGACAAAGTGATTAATTCATATGCATAACATTACATAAGTGCAATCACGAATAGATAAAGTGACTGGTGCTTTAAATGCAGTTGGTGTTAGAACAAATTAATTCATATGCATGTACATATCGTGACATAAGTGCAATCTTAAATTAAAGTGACTGGAGCTTCAGTGAACAAGTTGATATGACACAGTTCTTTTATGTAAACACAAAGTGTTTGATAAAAAGTGACAGGTGCTTTTCGATCCTGCTTTTGTGCTGGTGCTTCTTATGGTGCTCCCCTATAGGTATTGCACTCACCGGAGATATTCACCCACAAAGGGGTATTTTACATCAGATTACAGATCCGCGCCTTTAAAGATCTCTCCTTGCTTTGGTCTTTTAGATAATCATCCGTTTCCCCCTCATACAGAAAAAAGATGCCCCCATAGCTGATACCGTTTTCCAAAAAATGTATTCATTGTATGCAGTTGGAAACATACTCACATTGTCTCTGTATATGTAAAACGTTTAAAAAGCAGGATGCCGGGACGATTCGCCTTCCACGGTCCTAAACCGGAAGTGACGCAAAGCTGCTGCAAGCTCCGCCCTACGTGTTTCGTCATCAAGATGTCATCTGGAGCGGCGCCATCTTGCAACACTGACGATTCCGACCACGTGATTGGTGGCCATTTTTGGTTAGTCAGGGGAATTTATATACTGTGAGATATTACTGTTTTACTACTATGTGTTTTTTGTATGGATATAGTGTGGTGTCCTCCTAACAATAATTCATGGGTTTTTCATGTTAGCAACTGTAATCGGACCACCATGGGTATAGGACAAAGGGATTTCTATCTACACATTAGAGCTAATGGGACACAGATGGTGAAAAAAAAAAATCTCACAGTGGTTATTGCCCTCCTTTGATCTATCCAAAATGAAAGAAAATGTTTTGCCTATATTTCTAGTTTAATTCAGGGGCAGTCATTGCATTTTTTGCAAAAGGTGGATCTTGCCTTTAAATATAAAGAATTTTGACTATTTGGTTCATGCTTGTTCTGGGTTTGTGATTCAGGAGTATTAAAGCCAGGCAACTAGCATTTTTAGTGGGAGGTTGTCATAGGTGCGAACGCGAAGCACAGCCCACTGACCCTGTAGTGATGTCGTCATAGAGCACCACCGATCCTCGCTCCAGCTATCCGGAAGCAATGTGAGCCAACAGTGCAGCCGAATCGTGGCCGGACAACAGATCACCACCATCATCAGCCAGTGACCCAGGTTTCACCCCGGGACAGTGGGGATGAACACACATATGATACACCCTTGCTGGAAAATGTCGCTCGTTTTCTGATTGTTCCCATGCTTATTTTTAAACTATTAAAATAATCAACTTGCTGCACTTAGAGGGTGCTGTTCTTTGTCTTTCTTAGGTTATCATAGGCAGTCTCTGTATTTTTCTTGTGACAGATGTAGTTAACCACATGTACTGCAAAAGGATGGCCCGGCTGCGCGAACCGTTGTACCTGTACGTTGGTCCGTGCATGAGATACAGCAGACTCGATGTCGGCTGGCCACCCACGATCGCAGTAAACAGAGGCAGAATGGGGATCTGTATGTAAACAAGGCGGATCCACGTTCTGACGGGACAACATGGAGATCTGCTGTTCTTAGTGATCAGGACTAGCGATCTCTGCGTTGTCCCAGTAAGACCATCCCCCACAAAGTTAGAATATACATAGGGAACACAGTTAACACCTTGATCGTCCCCTAGTGTTAACCCCTTCCCTGCCAGTGTCATTTATACATTGGTCAGTGCATTTTTTTTAGCACTGATCACTTTAATAATGTCACTAGTCCCCAAAAAATATCACTTAGACCCCTTTCACACTGGGGCGTTTTTCAGGCGTTTTTCAGGCACTTTAGCGTTAAAAAAAGCGCCTGTAAAGCGCCTGAAAGAAGCCTCATCTGCAATTCCAATGTGAAAGCCCGAGTGCTTTCACACTGAGACCCCTTTCACACTGGGGCATTTTTCAGGTGCTTTAGCATTAAAAAAAGAGCCTGTAAAGCGCCTGAAAGAAGCCTCATCTGCAATCTCAATGTGAAAGCCCGAGTGCTTTCACACTGGGGCACTACGCTGACAGGGCATCAAAAAAAGTCCTGCAAGCAGCTTCTTTGCAGCGCCTTCGTGTTTTTGCCACCGGGCTGGGTGTGCAGATGGCTCAATACGCCCCAGTGTGAAAGAGGTCTCAAGCGGCGCTTTACCAGCGTTTTTTGGGCGCTGGCAGTGTGAAAGGGCTCGGGTTTTTACATTGGGATTGCAGATGAGGCTTCTTTGAGGCACTTTACGGGCGCTTTTTTTAACGCTAAAGCGCCTGAAAAACGCCTGAAAAACGCCCCGGTGTGAAAGGGGTCTTAGGGTCAGATTTGTCTGCTGCAATGTTGCAGTCCCGCTAAAAATCGCAGATCGCCTCCATTACCAGTAAAAATAATTAAAAAATGAAAGTCCATAAATATATCCCATACTTTGTAGATGCTCTAACTTTTGCGCAAACCAATCAATATACGCTTATTGCGATTTTTTAAACAAAAATATGTAGAAGGATGCATACTGGCCTAAACTGGTGAAAAAAAAAATTATATATTTTTTTTTGGGATATGTATTATAGCAGAAAGTAAAAAAATATTGTTTTTTTTTCTAAACTGTCAGTCTTTTTTTATAGCACACAAAATAAAAAATGGCCTGGTCATTAAGGGGGCTGAAGTGGTTAATATAACCGTGACAGTTCTTTTAACCCTCACAGTACAACGTGACTTGTGTCCTGAATACTGTATATGGGTCACCTATGCTCCGTGTACCTGCCTTGATCCAGTGAAATACTAGAGACGTACTAGGGGCAATGGTTAGATGAGAAATGAATGATTCACAGAAGACGATGGATATCTGATCTTAGCAAAGAGAATGATGTTATACGGTTTGTTAAATATTTGAAATTGATGTTTACAATGGAAAATGTCAAACCCTGGTATTGTAAACCAGTTCTGACATATTAGGTTATTTCACATTAGTTTTGTAGCACATGATGATTGTACTCCAGGGCGTAGGAGTACCTTCCCTCCCTCATCCTGGCTTAAATCATGCAGTGTGACAGGATACTAACCTCCTGTCTGCTGCACATTCACAGCACATGCAGCCTACACAACACACATAACATGCTGCCTCAGAAGACAGATACAAAATAATTGTGGGCTGGGGATCACTGGAGCACAGAAATTACCATTTCACATCACATGATTGCATTTCCTGCACTCTGGTAATTATTATCTGCACAGGACTATGATAATGAAAGGACCTCTGCCGGGTTAGCTCCCCCATATGAAAATTTTTGAAAAAATCGTATGCAGTTTGTTAGATCTTTGTTAGATCAGGTTAGATCAACCGTTGTTTGCGTTAGATCTCACACAGAAGAAGCGATATTAACAGTTATTTGCTGGGGGGGCTAACCCGTCATCATCCCCCCCTTATCAAAAAATTGACCAAACAGTTAGCTATTTTGGAAACAATTTGTTAGATCCGGTATGATCAAGTGTTTTTAACATTAGATCTCACATAATTAGAGACTTATTAAGTGATTAATGAGGGGGGCTGGCCCCCCCTTATCAAATTTTTGGGCCAAAAATCATTCAGGCTAATAGATATTCATTAGATCCGGTAAGATCAAGTGGTTTTAACGTTAGATCTCACATCATTTCAGAGATATTCCACATCAAAATAGAGATATTAGGTGGTACATATGGACGGGCTGGCCCCCCCTTATCAAATTTTCGGGCCAAAAATCATTCAGGCTAACAGATATTCATTAGATCCGGTAAGATCGAGTGGTTTTAACGTTAGATCTCACATCATTTCAGAGATATTGCACATCAAAATAGAGATATTAGGTGGTACATATGGACGGGCTGGCCCCCCTTATCAAATTTTCAGGCCAAAAATCATTCAGGCTAATAGATATTCATTAGATCCGGTAAGATCAAGTGCTTTTAACGTTAGATCTCACATCATTTCGGAGATATTCCACATCAAAATAGAGATATTAGGTGGTACATATGGACGGGCTGGCCCCCCCTTATCAAATTTTCGGGCCAAAAATCATTCAGGCTAACAGATATTCGTTAGATCCGGTAAGATCAAGTGGTTTTAACGTTAGATCTCACATAATTAGAGACTTATTAGGTGATTAATGAGGGGGGGCTGGCCCCCCCTATCAAATTTTGGGCCAAAAATCATTCAGGCTAATAGATATTCGTTAGATCCGGTAAGATCAAGTGGTTTTAACGTTAGATCTCACATCATTTCAGAGATATTCCACATGAAAATAGAGATATTGGGTGGTAAATATGGACGGGCTGGCCCCCCCTTATCAAATTTTCGGGCCAAAAATCATTCAGGCTAATAGATATTCGTTAGATCCAGTAAGATCAAGTGTTTTTAATGTTAGATCTCACATAATTAGAGACTTATTAAGTGATTAATGAGGGGGGGCTGGCCCCCCCTTACCAAATTTTTGGGCCAAAAATCATTCAGGCTAATAGATATTCGTTAGATCCGGTAAGATCAAGTGGTTTTAACATTAGATCTCACATCATTTCAGAGATATTCCACATCAAAATAGAGATATTAGGTGGTACATATGGACGGGCTGGCCCCCCCTTATCAAATTTTCTGGCCAAAAATCATTCAGGATAATAGATATTCGTTAGATCCGGTAAGATCAAGTGTTTTTAACGTTAGATCTCACATAATTAGAGACTTATTAAGTGATTAATGAGGGGGGGCTGGCCCCCCCTTATCAAGTTTTTGGACCAAAAATCATCCAGGCTAATAGATATTTGTTAGATCCGGTAAGATCAAGTGGTTTTAACGTTAGATCTCACATCATTTCAGAGATATTCCACATCAAAATAGAGATATTAGGTGGTACAAATGGACGGGCTGGCCCCGCCTTATCAAATTTTCAGGCCAAAAATCATTCAGACTAATAGATATTCGTTAGACCTGGTAAGATCAAGTGGTTTTAACGTTAGATCTCACATCATTTCAGAGATATTCCACATCAAAATAGAGATATTAGGTGGTACATATGGACGGGGTAGCCCCCCCTTATCAAATTTTCAGGCCAAAAATAATTCAGGCTAATAGATATTCGTTAGATCCGGTAAGATCAAGTGGTTTTAACGTTAGATCTCACATCATTTCAGAGATATTCCACATCAAAATAGAGATATTAGGTGGTGGTACATATGGACGGGTTAGCCCCCCCTATCAAATTTTCGGGCCAAAAATTATTCAGGCTAATAGATATTCGTTAGATCCGGTAAGATCAAGTGTTTTTAACGTTAGATCACACATCATTTCATAGATATTCCACGTCAAAATAGAGATATTAGGTGGTATATATGGACGGGCTGGCCCCCCCTTATCAAATTTTCTGGCCAAAAATCATTCAGGCTAATAGATATTCGTTAGATCCGGTAAGATCAAGTGGTTTTAACGTTAGATCTCACATCATTTCAGAGATATTCCATAAAAAATTGAGATTTTAGGTGGTACAGAAGGTACATCCATCTTCAACCGTCTCTGGATGGTCTCTGGAACCTTCTTTGCATGGTTCTTCAGCGGGTGCGTGTAGTCTCTCACACCTCCGTTCCCCTCCCTGCCTCATGGTGATCTCTCCTCAGACCAACAAGCTTAAGTCTTTAGCTAGCCCCCCCTTCTTGCAAAGCAGGCTGGGCTTGGTAGTTCCACCCCCTGTCGAAATCAATGGGGCTGTATTGTGGGTCGTGGTCCTCTGCTGCTGCTTGATTGGCTTCCTCTCCCTGCCAATAGGGACACAGGAAGAGGAGAGGGAGGGAGAGAAATCCCCCACAGGGACTCACAGGTGTGCTCTCCCTCAGTGAGTGCCTGTGTTAGTGTCTATTCAGTCCGGCAGTCGCTGGCAGGAATGGCGGGAGGTGCGGGACCATGGGTAATAGAGTAGCCCCCGCTACACACTCCCCCCACCAAAGAAACTTTGGTCCACCAAAGGAGGTAAAGAGTGTATGACCTGTTACATGCTTTTGATATACACACGGAAAAAAAAAACCAGGTTAGTGTGCACAGGAAACCATACAATTTACATCTGCATAAAACCCTGGCAGAGGAACATCCCAACAATTAGCATAGGGGGGAAGGTTAACTGGAATTGCCCAGCTAGATGTGCCAGGGGCTGAGTGTCAGAAACCAAGAAATCAGGCCAAGACAGAAGTACAGTTAAATCACACTTGTTTAATAATAAAAGTAAAAAGAACAAACGTAGTCAAAACATAGCCAAAGTTCAGTAACCGGAACGGATAGTCAGTCAAGCCAGAAGTCAGGGATCAATGTAGTGGAACAGCAAGTCTTGAACAGGATCGCAGGAGATTGTTTCTGTGATGTTGACCAAGGCGAAGGCAGAGATCCTCTGGACTGGACGGCTTATGTAGGCAGGACCGACGAGCAGGATATCATCAACAGCTGAGTAACTGTGGAGAGATAGGAGCTGGCAATTATCCGACAGCTGAGTGGCCAACTCAGAGAAGGAAGGGCTGAGCCCAGCCCTGACAGTGAGTTGGGATTGTCCACCACCAAATCTGCAGTGGAAGGGTCAGTTTCTTCAAGAGTCCTTTTTGCAATGAGAACGACCTCCTCAGGGCTTTCACTCAAAGTATCATATATTAGTCTTTTGGGTGGGTGAATAACCCTTCGCTCTCGCTGTTCTTTAGGTTTTGGGGTTACAGGCACACTGGTCTCTTCTTCTTCCTGCATATCAGCTTCAGCTTCCTCAATGAAGGATGGAAAGTCTTAGGGGTCTGTTGTCAGCAGGGAAGATTGAGGGTCTTCCAACTCTTTAAAAGGTGGACTTTGAGGTACAAACTCAAGAGCCTCTGGCCTGAAAGTCACCTCAGTCACCTTGGGAGGAGAAGAAAGGGGGGGGGGGTGGCAGGCCCTGGCATTCGAGATGGCCACAGACAATCTTTCTCTTCATCCTCGCTGTTTTCATCTTCAGCAAGGGGTACAGAGTGAGATCTAGTCACTGGCTGGGATCTTTGAGAGGCCGTGGGTGTGGACTGTAAATCTGGCTGTGGTGGCACATGAACTGCTTCTGACAGAGGCAACAGATGATTGTGATGCTAAGTCTTCAGCAGGCCTGTGCTTCCCTCTGGCCGGATTTGATATACTGGGTGTCTGGGCAGATGCTTGCAAACGACATAGGGCTGCGACTTTCAGCAGTTAGCCAACTTGTGCTTTCCAGGGACACCCAGGTTTCTCAGCAGTACCTTGTCATCTGGCTGTAGGTCCTGCACTCGTACCCTAAGGTCAAAGTTTATTTTTTTCTCTGTTCTCGGGCATATGAGGCAGCTTGAGGCTTATCATAGGTGGTTTTCAGACGTCTCTGCAGGCGATCCACATACCCTCTGTGGAAAGTTGCTAAGGTATGGTCGAGGGATGTGCCGAAGGCCAAGTCTACTGGCAGCCGGGCCTACGGTCTGAACATCAAACTATAGGGAGAGTAACCTGTGGCATCATTGGCGGTGCTGTTATAAGCATGCACAATAGCCACTATATGCTTGCTCCAGTGCTGCTTTTGTTCTGAACTTAAAGTTCCAAGTATATCCAGGAGGGTTCAGTTGAATCTCTCTGGTTGAGGATCTCCTTGAGGATGATACGGGGTGGTTTTAGACTTCCTGATGCCCAACAGGTCTGAAAGTCTCTTGATGAGACTACTCTTGACATCTCTCGCTTGATCAGAGTGGATGCGTTGGGACAGACCATAGTGCACAAAGAATTTCTCGGCGAAGATCTTGGCCACCATGGATGCTTGTTGGTCCCTCGTGGAAAATGCCTGGGCATACCGAGTGAAATGGTCAGTCACTACCAGGATATTTCTCTGCCCGCTCAAATCAGGCTCCAAGCACAGAATGTCAATGCACACCAGCTCCATGGGTCCTTGGCTCTGAAGATGGTCCATTGGGGCAGCTCGGTGAGGCAAAGTCTTCCTTTGGATACATCTGATGCAGGAGTGGCAATAGTCCTTAACTTCAGCCTGCATGCAGGGCCAGTAGAACCGGTCCCTCACCAGGAGAAAAGTCCTCTTGGGCCCTAGGTGGCCAAGGTTGTTATGTAGGTGTCAGGGCTGGGCTCAGCCCTTCCTTCTCTGAGCTGGCCGCTCAGCTATCGGCTAATTGCCAGCTCCCATTTCTCTCCACAGTTACCCAGCAAGTTGTCCAGCTCACTTGATCTCTGCCTTCACCTTTGTCAACATCACAGAGTCTTTCTCCTGCGTTCCTGTTGAAGACTTGCTAGGCTGACGTTCCTTCTGGCTCCTGATCTTGCTTGCTGTACTACTACATTTATCTCTGGCTCTCTGACATTTGCTTGGCTGACTACCCGATCCGGTTACTGAACTCTGGCTTGTTTTGACTACGCTTACTCTGTTTACCTTATTATTATTATTAAAGAAGTGTGATTTAACTATACTTCTGTCTCGGTCTGATTCATGGTTTCTGATAGTAGGGCAGTTAATACTGTCTCCGTATGTTTTTCAGGTAGGAATAGCTGCCATTTTTCTTCAGAATCATCAGAGGGGCCCCTTCGGTAGACCAACCCTCTGTGCACCTGAAACCGATCCCACTCTCGGTGCAGCAGATGGGTTTCCTTCGGGGGAGTCAGTGAGGAGCAAGTCAGGGCATTGGCTCTCCAAGGCCTTGAATGCCAAGCTACAGGGAGGGTCCTCTAACTGGTTCCTCCACAGGTCTTTGACAGCTTGGGCAGACCTTCATCCCCGACTTGGGCGACATTGCAATAACATCTGGGGACACCAACGGCTGACACTCCAACCTCTTCGGTCCTGGATCCTACTCCAGGTTGATGTTCTGCTCCTTGACATAAGGCTCGTACCCTTCAGGTGTCAGTTGGGCCTATTCTTCTGGAGGGTCTCTGGAACAATGGGGCTTTCTTGACAAAGCATCAGCGTCTTGTTTCCTGACCCCGGTCGATACTTCAGGCTGAAAATAAACCCTGATAGAGCAGCCAACCATTTGTGACCCGTGGCGTCCAACTTGGTGGTAGTGAGGATGTAGGTGAGAGCATTGTTGTCGGTCTTGATCACGAACTCCACTCCATACAGGTAATCCCTCAGCTTATCCACCCACTTCAAGGCCAGAAACTCAAGTTTGTGCATGGGATAGTTCTTCTCGGCGGGGGCCAAGTTCCGACTCACATAGGCAACAGGCCGTAGATGGCAGTCATGTTCTTAATATAGCACCCCACCTAACCCATCTCGACTGGCGTCAAAGTGTAGCTCGTATGGCCTGGTTGGATCTTCATAGGCCACGACTGGAGCGGTTGTTAGGCTTCACTTCAGCTGCCTAAAACCTCTTCACACTTCAGAGTCAAGTGTTCCTTAATGCAGTGTTTCTCAACTCCAGTCCTCAAGGCGCCCCAACAGGTCATGTTTTCAGGCTTGCCATTATTTTGCACAGGTGATTTGATCAGCTGCACTGCCTTAGTAATTACCACAGCCATTTCATCTGAGGGAAATCCTGAAAACATGACCTGTTGGGGTGCCTTGAGGACTGGAGTTGAGAAACACTGCCTTAATGGACTCTCTGGGTTTTCTGGCCCTCCAGCTGGTCTGACAGGCTTCGCCAGATTAGGGTCAGCGTCTTAGCGAATCCCTTGACAAATCTTCTGTAATAAGAGCAGAATCCCAGAAATGACCTAAGCTCAGTCACGTTGGTAGGCCTCGGCCAGGAGGTCAGTGGCCACTTCATCAGCAGACACAATGTGACCAAGGTAGTTGACCGAGGGTTGATAAAACTGGCACTTTTCCAGAGACAGCTTCAACCCCCTCACCATGGAGTCTCTTAAGGACCTTCTGCAGAAACTCTTCATGCTCTTCCAGGGTCTTGCTGAAAACGATGATGTCGTCTAAGTACACCAACACCTCGATCAGTTTCATGTCACCCACGGTCTTCTCCATTAGCCTTTGGAAGGTTGCTGGGGCACCAGACAGGCCTTGATGCATATGGTCAAATCCAAAGATCCCCTGCGGGGTAATGAAAATGGTCTTCTCCCGATCCTCAGGGTGCATGGGGATTTGGTAATACCCACTCTTCAAATCCAGCATGCTGAACCACTTCGCTCCTGACAGGCTCTGCAAGACATCTTCTATCCTTGGGGTGGTATATTGGTCGGGAATGGTCCTTAAGTTCAGCGTCCGGTAGTCAATACCCAGCCTCAGTGACCCATTCTTCTTCTGTACCACCACTATTGGGGAAGCGTATAGACTCTGGGACTCGGATGATACCTGCCCTCTTCAACTCTGCCAGTTGTTCATGCAGATCCTCCAAGTCCCCTAAAGGAATCTGTCAAACTCTTTCCCTGAACGGCTTATGCACTCGAAGAGATGGATCTGGTATTGGGCACTTTTTTTACACCCCACATCAAATTCACTCTTGGAGAATGCAGCCTGCCATCTCAGGAGCTGAGTCTTGGCCCTTTCTTTCCATTCAGGCAAAAGGGGAGTATTTTTCAGATAGAGCTCCTCCACAGAGATCCCATCCTTTGCTCCCCCCACCAAATCAGACGGCGGGACTGGGGTGGCCAGATTCATTTGTCCCAGCAACATCTGAGCCGGCATCTTCACTGGCGAGGCTGTTATGTTGTGGACACTAACCAAGATCTTTCCGTGACTTCTTTGCAACCCTTTGGTTGAAACCACCTCGGGAATTATCTCCACTCCTATGTCTTCTCTCTGTCCGTCTGATTCAAGGACAATGAAGGGGCCTGCTTGCTTCCAATTTAGCTGGACAGATGCTCTTAAATAGGCCACTTTACCAGGCTGTAACACCTTCTCACACTGGTCCAAGCGCCAGATCATTCCCTTCTGTTTTTGTACCAGGTGCTGGTAGGCTTGTCTCAGCATGGGGTGCAAACTTGTAGTTGAAGTGCCCGGCTCCAGAACAAGAGGTGTCAACAGCCTTCTGACAAGATCAGTATTGGTCTCTATGATGAGAGAACTCTTACTGGCCCCTGGTGGGCAAGAACAGACCACTGCCTGAGTTTCAAAAGTCTTGGCTTTCCCAGCCATGGAGGGATCGAAGGTCAGCTTGGCCAGTAGATAGCCATCATAGGGGAAGTTCTGAGTCACAATGCCCCATATCTGCAGCTCTTCCAACTTCTGCAAAGGCAGGTGCTTGAGGTGCCTGTCATAGAAGTCTTTGTAGAGAAGAGTCACTTAAGCTCCAGTATCCAGAGGGGCCTTGGTGTAGACTCCATTTACTTGGATGGGAACAACAGGAGAAGGTCCCACCAGCTTGTCAGGGAGCATGGAGGAAGTGGTGGCCCTGGCCTGTTCGGTGGTTTGTATCCGCACTCCTCTCTGCGAGGTTCTGATTGGGCTTAAATCTGTGCTAAGTTCTGGGAGTCTGGTGTGCATTGACTCTCCGACACCAGGCAGCATTTGTCAAAAGAAACAGGACACTGGGTTGTTTGGAGGCAACAATGGGGGGCCCTCTGCAAGGGTTTGGACTTTCGCTGCTGTCTCTTCGTGTCATTGGTTTTGAGCCAGCTACCGTAGATGGGCACATGGTTGACTCCTTCACCAGAGCCCTCCGAAGTTTCCCTCTGGCTTCTGTGACTGTGCTTCAGGCCTCACTGGGCTTGGACACACCTGTCGATTAATGTCCCACATAATTTCAGCATACCTCGGTATGCTGAATGGCACTCCTCACTGGTACATGTGAAAATGCTCATCACCGCCTCCGGTATAGACACTAGTATGGATATACGTGCATTGTTACCAAATATCCATAATATCCCTGTAATTATGGATAATCAAACATTAAAGTCACTTGATCTTACCGGATCTAATGAATATCAATTAGCCGGGTGATTTTTTGGCCAGAAAATTTGATAAGAGGGGGTCAGCCCCTCTCATTAATCACTTAATAAGTCTCTAATTATGTGAGATTTAATCTCATCCTTACGTACTACCACCTAATATCTCTAAAGTTAAAACCACTTGATCTTTCCGGATCTAACGAATATCTGTTAGCCTAGATGATTTTTGGCCAGAAAATTGCATGTAGGGGGGCTAACCCGTCCACATGTACCACCTAATATCTCTATTTTGATGGGGAATATCTCTGAAATGATGTGAGATCTAACGTTAAAACCACTTGATCTTACCGGATCTAACGAATATCTATTAGCCTGAATGATTTTTGGCCAGAAAATTTGATAAGGGGGGGGCCAGCCCGTCCATATGTACCACCTAATATCTCTATTTTGATGTGGAATATCTCTGAAATGATGTGAGATCTAACATTAAAAACACTTGATCTTACCGGATCTAACGAATATCTATTAGCCTGAATGATTTTTGGCCAGAAAATTTGACAAGGGGGGGCTTAACCGTCCATATGTACCACCTAATATCTCTATTTTGATGTGGAATATCTCTGAAATGATGTGAGATCTAACATTAAAAACACTTGATCTTACCGGATCTAACGAATATCTATTAGCCTGAATGATTTTTGGCCCGAAAATTTGATAAGGGGGGGCTAACCCATCCATATGTACCACCTAATATTTCTATTTTGATGTGGAATATCTCTGAAATGATGTGAGATCTAACGTTAAAAACACTTGATCTTACCAGATCTAACGAATATCTATTAGCCTGAATGATTTTTGGGCCGAAAATTCGATAAGGGTGGGCCAGCCCGTCCATATGTACCACCTAATATCTCTATTTTGATGTGGAATATCTCTGAAATGATGTGA